>NC_054868.1:26660257-26962757 GCF_018320785.1 Cheilinus undulatus | reverse complement strand
TCAACAGATGTTGATTATACATCTATGTACACCAGATTTAGCTGCAACATCAACAACAGCAAACACAATACGTTTTATTTTGTAAATTGTGTTAAAAATTTTGATATGGTATTCCTCAAAAACTAGAAAACAAAGGCAGTTAAAATCTCCTCCACACATGTAATTTTAATTAAATCTTATTATGCATGTGTTTCTTCATTATTTATTGTAAGGGAATGTGTTGCGCTAATCAGTTATGAAATTATTTTAACTGAAATATATATGAGATAAGTATTGAACCTTTGTGAACATTATGTGATTAGACTTCTGATTAGAGCAGATTTCCCAGCCAAATCCAGTCTCAATGTAGATGTTTTTCTATTCTAGATGCTTCTACAAATAGATGTTGAAAAACAACCCTTCCACATTTGAAATTTTGATCATTTTTTTTCATCGTACACATATGTTGTAGCTACCTTTAAACTGAAACGTGCTCAGGCAGGCCCACACTGAAGGTGGGTGATTTTTCTTATAGATTATAGACATGTTGACGTTATTAAGGCTGGGCGTTATGTATGATTTTGAGGTGGGGCTGTTCTGCCTGACAGGCAAGTACATAATAGTAATCTAGGTTAAAAGTCTTGTCTGACTTTGTTTAACCCAGCCTAGGGTATGTGCTGATTTTTTGCAGCAGAAGTAAACCCATTTACAGACTGGTATGAAAAATTATTTCAGTCTCTGTATCTCAGTTCTCGTAACTTTACGGGCGTAGTGTTTTTAATTCAACCTAATTCAACCATATTGAACATGAAGTTATGGTGGCAGTGGCAGGTGGACACTGCAGGATTATTGCATGAAATAAAGGCAGCCGATTTAAAAGGCCAGCACAATTATGGTGAAAGACATCAGTGTAGATACCTATGGATATCTGGTGCATGTTATCAGTAAGAATCATGAATCAAATCAGGAATGAAATCAAATCAGGACCTTGTAAATTGGAATCAAATTTAGGCAATCAGTGGCAATACCCAGCCCTATCTGCAGCTCTTCTGCCTCTCAGCTGTATAAAACTGGGATTCCAGGTTTTGCAGGATGTATAGAACCCACTAAAATCATTTGCTCCTTTATTTGGGCAACTCAATAAATGTTTGGACTGAAAGTCAATACAAAAATGAAAGGATTTTTTTATTGACTGAAACTAAAACTAGATGACTAGAACCATAGAGCAGGGGTGTCAAACTCAAGGCCCGGGGACCAAATCCAGCCTGTGGTACAGTTGTATATGGCCCGCAAGAGCATATGACTTTTTTATTATAACTGGCCCACCAGTATGAGGTCTGTAGATTTCCTCCAGTATATGTACATGTAAACTTTACCTTTACAATTTAAAATATCGTTGTTAATTGTTAAAATCCGAAAAAGTAAAGAGTGAAAGTGATTAGACAAAAAGCCAGGAAGGAGGGAAAATAAATTACTGTTGTCATTTCATATTTTCAATTTTGCATCTCACACTTCTGACTTATACTTATGATTTTGACTTTTTTCATGTTTTTGACCTTTTCCTATCATATTTTGACCTTCAGGATTCACAATTTAAAATCCCAAGTCATATTTTTACCTTTTAAACTTCAGATTTTGACTTTCTATTTCATATATTTGCCTTTTAAAACATTATTTTGCCTTAAAATTTCATTTTTCCACCTTTTGAACTAATCAGTTCAACTTTTTTATCTCAGTCTTTGAGCCCTAAAACTCTATTCATTTTGACTTTTTGAATCTTAGAATGATTTATTATCAGTGTTGTTTATATTTTTTTCATATTTTACTAATGGTGAAAACGAGGTTGACAGTTGATACTTAAATGTTGACCTTGTTAGGCTCTTAGGTAAAACCTAAATTCAAAATCCACAATTGACTTTCACACTCCTGGCCTAAATAGTCTTGCCCTCAGGACATCTCATTGGAGCAAATCTGGCCTGAGATTCAATATGAGTTTGACATCCCTGCTATAAAAGGTAGAATTGACTAAAATGTGAGTAAAGGTAAAAGGCATTCAATCTAAAAACTAAAACTAAAATTAAAAATAGCTGTCAAAAATTAACATTGCTAAAAAGACTGTTCAGATGCATGCTGATGATAATCTTGCCCAACAGCCCACAGAAGACACTTAGAATAAATCTAAATAATATATTTGGTCTTGTTTGCATTTATAGGCCATGCCGTGTTCTTTTCATCCCATTTCATTCACTTAAAACTCTTAAGACCCAAAAGAGATTTAAGAGAAACTGAGAAACTGAATGAATCTTGTTGCTTTTTTCCCCTGCCAATCCACTGTTTACTTCTTCCCAGCAGATGGCGATAAGGTACTCATTTGCTGTTAATCAGTTTCAAAACTCAAAGAAGAAGAAAAGGAAAAAAGAGGCTCAAAGCTGTTTCTTATCGGTGAGTTAAAACAGAGGGAGAGAGAGGGGGGAAGGAAGAATGGCGACCGTGCAGTGCTCCAAATGCTCTGCAGAAAGGAAAGGGTTTCGGCGGGAACTTGATTCTTGGCGACACAAACTGATACACTGCGTTGGTACGGCCCATGTGCAGTTTCATATTTATTTACAAACAGATAAACGATGACAGCGATATTTAGCCTGTTAGCAGGGATGGCTAACCTGAGCTATGTTAGATAGCTAGCTTATGCTAGCTAAATAATAGCTAGCTAGTAGCCTGGCACTATAGGTGGTCAGCTTTAGCGGCAAAGCATAGCTACAAGGCTAATATTTACCAGCTGGCAAGCCTTTCGGGTTGACTCCTTTCTTTGTCCCTCTGAGCTAGCTTGCTAATCTCCGCCTAGCTCTTCTGAGTGTATAAATTCAACTGACAGTATTTCAGAAATGTTAAACATGAATCATGTTATTTGTGACCGAGTGGAAACTGAAAAATTATCAACGTTTGTTTAATGTCGTTGATGTTTGATGTCATATTAACATGCTAACTGACTGTGCTAACTGTAGCGCTGCTAATGTTATTTGGGGGAGGGGGTTGTTGCTACGTTAGGGCAGTTATTGTCAGTTTGACACCAGAAAAGCATGAATATCAGCGGGCTAAGGTGACTGCTTTCCTCGTATCGTTTGCTATTTTGAACGCTGAATCCTCTGCTGCAGAAGCCGGCTACATAAAGCTTCCTCAACAAGAGTTAGCATTACGTCGTTTTGTTTGTAGCATTTTATATTTACATCCAACTATGAATATATTAACAAATCTATGTATTACCGGGTCTGTTTTTGTACTCAGGACTTAAACGTTTATGGTTTTAAGTATTTCAGTTACTAGGTGTCGGCTTTAGCTGGCTAACACAGTGTAGTTAGACACTTATCTGTGTTGATACTGTTGCTGTCAAACTGGCCTAGTCTGGTACAAAAATAAAATGGGTTGGGCACCTATCAAAAGTGAGGTTTTATCTGACATATCTTTGTTACAGTTGTGTTGACGTTTTGTTTATTTCTCCTATAGGGTTTGAAAGCATTCTGGAGGGAATCTATGGGCCATTGCTGCTGAGGGATCTTAATTTATTTGATGGTGGGTCTTTGTGTTGAATATAAGTGAAAATCTTTATACACCTTACATAATACAATCATAGGTATTCTTTATTACATTTCTTTTATTCTGTAAAAAAAAAAAGGCAATATTATGCAGGTTTAAATGCAGTAGCCTGTCGCTAAAACACTGCCAATCTAGCATTCAGGCACCGTTCTTTCAAATATGTTTCACAGTATAGCACAATTATAGACAAAGGCAAGAGGGGTTTTATTGTAATTTTCTCCTTAATCTGGTACAACTCCAGTTTGGTACTTGCAAGGGCAGGGTGAGGCTCAGAGTCACTAAACACGAAGTCTACACTGTGTCATATTTAGGGATGATTATCAAAATTTAGTGCTAACATGGTACTGGCACTAACACATTTGAAAGCTAACAGGACCAAAACACAAGACAGATTTTGATGCTTCAGTACTCTGCCATCTTGACACAACCCCCTGCCACTCCAAATGAAAGACAGGTTATGGAATTTGTGTCATTAATGGGCACTCAATTTATCTTTTAATCTTTCTGCTGTTTTGAGTAATGTCTGTGCTCTGCCTGCATTTGCCTACCAAGAAAACAGTCATAATTACTGACATGTTTACGTAATTGTTTGTCTCTGATATGCCATTATTTGAAATTTGCTTGAGTCTCTGGCATAATGAAGCCAAACCTGTTTCCTTGTCTTGTACCATGTTCAACTGGTCTCTTTTTAAGATATTTATTTGAATCATCTACGACACAGAGATGACTTTTATTCACTCAGTAGCTGTAACACACTTCTATCCACCTGTAAGTATTGATTCACGCACAGTTTAGGCATTTGCACCATGTAAAAGATATCGATTTAGCATCAGTGTTGAAAAAAAAAAGCTCAAACAATTCCCAACCTTAGTCACATTAAGGATTAGATAGATGTATAAAAGACCCGTGTTGGAAACAAAGCAATCTGGGCATCTATTTTTGCATAAAGGAAAAGCCCACAGACAATATTGTCTTGTGTGGTGTAAGCATGAGCGTTCAGTATGAAAAAGATTGATTATTTTGTAGCATGAAAATATACAACTGTACCAGCACTTCCTGTAATAGAAGAGGTTATCGTGGCATTTAACTGGAACAATCAACCAAAATAAGAACAAGATATTCTTATGGCAGGTGGCATACTAACCATAGATTGAACTTGATTAAAGATTATTAAACGAACAAGAATGTCAGGGTTTTTTTTCTTGTTTATTTTAGTGAGAATAAGACTTTAAATACTCTGGACTTCATTTTTAGTTAATTAAACATAACTGATACCAAGTCTTGTGGTATCTTATTTCAGACAATCCCTGTGTTTACCAGCAGTCACATATAGCTTACTCAACACAATCTTCAGTCTTGATGCCATCATCTGCTATCTGGACTTAAAGTGAAGCTGGACATGAAGGAAATCAAGTATAATAAGAGACCTAGCAACCATGGCATACTACCCCTGTATAACTACTGTTAGGGTGAAATTTAGTTATGTGGACTAGTAATTCGTTTTGATTAATGCCTCGTATGTTCTACACTGCAAACATTATCGGCAGCTGTGCATGGCAAATAAATTATTTTAGTATTGTATTTGTGTATTGTTGTCGCATAGAAAGTATTTTACTGGGTATTAAAATGAGAGACCCTTTCAATGTATTGTCTTGTCATGCTCTTTGCAACATTGCCCATCATAAATACCAATAAAACCCATGCAGTATAATCAAACTTTTTGGCTATAAACAATCAAACCAATTCTCCAAAAGTTTGTATTGTTATATTATGGTTTGACAGTGAAAAATAAGCTGCATATCAGTGTGTTCTCTTGGCTTAAAACTGTTAAAGGAGTGTTGTATTCATTTCTACATTATGGCCACAGTAGAAGGCTGTTTATGTGATTCATGCCTTGTTATTGATTGTTAAAGATGGTTGTCCTTTCAGACTGTGAACCTGAAGAGGTGGATGATTGGTCCTCGGATGCAAACTTCTCCCAGTGTTCATTCTGCAACCTTCCCCTTGACAAAAACGTAAGATCACTCTTCATAAGGTTATCCACACACAGCCATTCTTTTCAGACAGTGTTATTTTACCTCAGTGCCAGACACTTTTTATAGTTATTCTAATCGTATTCAAAAAAGTCAGTATATTAAACTTTGTTTTAATTTTATCACAGGATCAAGTTCCTGTTGCCACATCGCCCCTCTCCTCCCCCTCTGAATACTCTCCCTGTCAGGCTCCAACCATCTCTGAGAGCAACCAGTCAGCCTACAGGTTTCTGCAAGCTGTGTTTCACAAGAAAGGTGAGTCAGGTACACAAGGTCTCCGTCTTAGTTGTTGAGCATATAAAGAAATCTATCCATGACACACTACTTTGCACAAATATGCAAAGCTTGCTATCTTAAAAGAATAATAAATAATAACATGTACTATTATGGAAATTATGTTTTCTTTGATTTAGCTGCTTTGAAGGTTTCCTATTGCCTCAGTATTCTGTGACTATATAACAGTCAATGTCCGATAAAGAGCATTGACACTGGCACTGATATTTCACATTAAACTACTTTTTTAAAATGGCGTGGGTTGGAAGATCCAGTTTTTGTTTTGAAAGTGTCTTTCTGTGGATTATCGAGCTCCTTGTCAAATTTGATCAAACAGTAAATCTTACTTCAGAAGTTGTAACAAACCAAAGGTAAGTTCCCTAGAAACAAGCTTAGCTCGAGCTCAGGTAATGACAATAAGTTATATTCTGTAATGAAATAAATTAACTACGTAGTTTCTTTAGGACGCTGTCAAATTAGGAAGCTCAGCGCCTGGCAACTGTCAGATTACATATTATTTATATTCATAAATATTGAAAAAAGTATCAGTATAACCCTTTTAGCACCCCTAGTGTGTGAAACCTATCTATATTGTTTCCTGACTTGTTTGTTCACACCTGTCCCTCACAGGAGGATGTTTTCCTGCTGATGCTTGTCAGGCAGGGGAGAGGTGCGGAGGGGATAAAATACAAGTGGGCTAGCAGGAAAAATTTAGGGTAAAGACTGGGTCAAGACTGTTATGTGGCTCACCCAGGCAAATTCAAGAAATTCTCAGTTTTGTGAAGAGGTGTTTTTTATGCCAAATTATCCAGCCTTTTTATTTACAAGGTTGAAGGTTGAAGTAAATCTGCTACAACAGTCCACATGTTTTATGTCAATATATTGATACTGTTTATTTTTCTAGTAATTACTCTAATTTTCCAGGGGGAAAAAATTTGTGAAGACAAATTACCCTGACATATATGTGACTGTAGTGCTTTAAAAAGTCCTGATCATTATATCAAATACTTACCAATGGTTATTTCTTAACTTTTGCATAAATTGTCAGATAGAATTCCACATAATTTAAGATTCTCTTTCACTTTAGTTGTTTATTGTTTTGGACCAGAATTTTGAACTTTAATTTTTATCAGTGCCAGACAAACTCTGTAAGCATAAAAATTCATACATGTTTAGTCTTTTTTTTTTTTTTGTTATTTCCTTTTTTAGAAAAAAGCAGTCCTCCTTTATACAGGATCCCCCTTTTTTTTTTTTTTTTTTAACCTCTATGTGCATCTTTGGCTCCTTTATAGATGTGCCCATCAGCTGTGACTCCAGCATCCCCCTGATTGCCCAGGAGCTTATGAAGAAAATGATTCATCAGTTTGCCAAGGAGTATGCGTCTAAGTGCCTGCTCCACACCACTACAAATGGTGTTACAACTAAGACCTCATCACCTTTGTCGGAAACATCAGATGCCCCTCTGGACCTCACAGTGAGTCGAACCTTGGAGGAGAAAGAGAGCAAATGCGAACCAGGTAGGAAACAGGTCAAACACGTTATGAATTCATAACCTGTGTATTATTCTTCCAAAATGTAACGTTGACACCCAGTGAAGATACCAAAGTCATGTAACTTAAAACCAGGTGAAATGTTTTCTTGTCACAGACGGTGTGCTTGACCTCTCCAAAGGAAGCTCTGCCTCATCCTCAAATCACAAAGCCTCAGGGTATGTTTTTATTTTAATTTTTAAGTGCCTCTTTATTGCAAACCTTACTGGTTTCATGACTTTTGGCAAAGATTGTGATGGAGCCCTGTCATTACCATTGGTTGACATTAGGGGTCTGTCATAAATAACAGTATATCTCCATTAGCTCTTTCTGTTTGAACATTAAATGACTAAAACAATATCTTAATTTGTTTGGAAGTCACTGTTTTTTTTACCAGCATTACTTAATTCAAGTAAACTATTCAGCATCTATTTAGCTTGATTTGTATTTATACTCTGACTGGCAGTAATTTTCTTCATTTCATTGTTAGTAATATTGAAGGCTAGCTTGTGTATGGTGTTTTGTTTCTATGGGGTTGACTCTTTTATCTCTTGAGCGGTAACGTCACAGCAATGGCACCGTCTTATAACATTTGCATACAGCTCAGGATTGTACAATGAGGAGAACATTGCATAACTCAATTATTTTATCTCCTTTTGTTACTCCAGTTATGATGAATTTGATTATTCAACCTTCAAGCATTTAGGATTCTCACTAAAGGATATCACAAAACTACAGGGGTTGTGTGTGAGTGCCAAAGTTACCCCAGCCATTCACAGACTGTCCCACCTGGACGTGAAGAGGCTTTGCCACACACAAAGAATGTGTGCGTGAGAGACACACCGCAGCAGTGTGTGTGAGGGCCCAGAAACAGACTGAGAACAGACAGACATGAAACAGACAATCGCAGTGATGTTACCAACACAAGGCATAAAGGAGTGGACCCCTCGCTCTGCACCCTCTCCCTGTCCCCTCAAAATCCCTCCATCACCTCCATCCTGACCCTGCTATTTGGTCCTCCCATTCCTAGGAGGCAGTGCAGGCAGAAGGAAGAGTACATTGAAAGGAGCTTGGAGCTGTCACAGGGGTTGCTGTCCAAGGCCTTGAAGGACATACGCTCAGGGAGGCTGCAGGAGCAGCGTGCCGCGTTGCTTTACGGAATACCCCTTCACACTCTGAGGCAAGGTCTGGACAGCTGGCCTGAGGAAAAGCTTGGGACGTTTCATAAAATGGCTCCAGTAAGCAGAGATTTCAGGGATGAAGTGACCTCATACAATGTGATGTCGTCCATGCTGGGTGGTGAAGCCCGTCTTGTCTTACAGAAAGTGGCGGCTTGGGCAGAGCAAGCAGAAATTGGAGGCGCTGCAGAGGAGAATGGAGAGTTGAGTTCTCCTTTGTCCTCTCTTACCTTCTTTCAACAAAGTTCTCTGCAGAAATCCCTCACACAATCTTTTCCCCAGCTCAGGGATACCCTACAGCCACCATCAAGTCCCACTCCCAGTCTCGAGCCACCCACACCTTTACGTATTCCTCAGGTCCGTTCCCTTTCTGACCATAATAGGTCAATCCCAGCAGAGACTTCGAGCTTTGCGGAAAACCTACACCAACGCACCTCATCAGTGGAGGGTACTGGCAGTTCAGCAACTGCTAGACCTTCAGCTCTCTTTAAGCTCAGACCTCCTTTCTTACCACATAGCTGTGCAGGGGTGGCCAGCCAGTCGCCTCATCGCCTGGGTCGAGGGTCCTCAGTGGATGAATCAGAAGACGGCGCAGGTCGGGATAAAGACAAGCAACCAAGGAAGAAGCGTGGAAGATACCGCCAGTATGACCACGACCTGCTGGAAGAGGCCATTGCTATGGTAATAGCTGGTCGCATGAGTGTTTCGAAGGCCCAGGGGGTTTATGGGGTGCCCCATAGCACACTGGAGTATAAAGTCAAAGAGCGTACTGGAACACTGAAGAACCCACCGAAGAAGAAATCTGCCAGCTTTTTTCCATCCAACTCCAACTTGTCTGGTGCTGGTACAGTGGCCAGCTCCACTAACTCAGGGACTCTTACCTCTGCTGCTGACTTGAAGAGGTTCTAGACCAAGAAACTCTCAAACTCCTCAAGACTCAAACAGATCACCTCTGACAAGATCAATGGTTTCTTGAGACATTTGTTCAACACACAACACACAACACATGCCTTTACAGATTATATGGAAATCAATATTCAGGTCTTTTGACTATGTGTCTGTAATGTGACAGTCATACTTTTAGCTGGTTTACTCTAGCTTGGTCCTGGGCTTAGATCAAAGAAACTACAAGGTACAGAATATTTTCAAGAAGCAATGGTGCTCATTGCAGCTTGTGTTCGCAGGTCTGCTTAATTCAAAAGCCATCTTAGCTTCTGTTTTTAATCACCAAAGCTGAAAGATCTTAAAGGATACGGCTTACATTATGAATTCTGTTTACCATTAACAAAAATGCCATTGAAAGATCATTTCTACAAATAGATTTTATCCCATTGACTTGTAGAGTCTATGTGGCCAAAGCCTGATGTACTTAAATTGTCTGGAGAAGATAGTGGTTATTTAAAGTGGCAGTTGTTCTCACTGTCTGCACAAATAAAACCAATAAGCTTTTAAAGCTACTGAGTTAGTCAGTTGGTTTTGATCACTCATATTAGCTTGTGCCTGTTAATACAGCACACACTTTGTTTTTATAAATGGTAAATTTCAAAACATTTTTTTTCACATATGGAAATGGGCTATATTTCAGAAGCTAAATAAGAAAGTGATTTTTTTTGTTCTGGGTAGGGTTTTTCTTGGTAATCACAGGTTGAAAGAACACCAGCATTATCCGTAAAGACCTTGAGGAAATTCTGTTTTATATTAATACTTTTAAAGGAAAAAATGACTGAATGTTAGTACACACCAGATTACCCAGGACCAAGTACAAGAAAAAGAGTTGTGGACCTCTTAGAGCTAAGGAAAAGTGTGACTCTCATATTTGCTTGCTGTTTGATTAATAGGTTATTCAGGTTTGACTTTATTCTTAACGCTCCTTGTTTACGGAGCATTGATGATTGTCAGTTGCAGCTTTTTATCTCTGGGTATTTTTTACCTAGGCTTCTCAAGTGACTTACAGCCATTATAACAGATTAAAAACTCATCGCTATGAGTTTACACCTCTAAAACAGGGAGATTGTACAGTGAAAAGTGCTGTGGTGACTACAGCTTCATTATGGTCATTTGTTGGAGAGATTAGCCTGAGAAAGCCATTTTGTGTCTACATAGTGTTCCTCTATTTGTGCAAGCTAGTCTTAATGTTTTGAGTGTTGTTGGAATGCAGCTGTTGAGCATGTTTTCAAATGTGCACTGATAAGCTTGGGAAATGTATGTCTTGTGTATGTGTAGTATTTGTGAAAGATGTTCTTTTATTTTCAGATATCTACTATTATTGCTACTGTAGCTGTATTACTGTAAACCTCATATATGACTGCTGCTTTAAACTCTGCTCAGTTGTTTCCTTGGCACAGAGAAGAGTATCAAACACAAAGAAGCTTATTTCAAGTGATCTGATTGCTAGGTGACATGCATTGTAATGTGTGAAACCTTACAAGATGGTTTCATGTAATGACGGTAGATTGTGTTTACCACTAAAGGTTAGTAGTTATAGTTGACAGTGACAATGACTTAGTTCAGTCCAAGACTCATTGGCTGTCTGGGGAAATGCTAAATGTTGCTTCTACACTCATGTCTGTCTCAAAGATGGACCTATTTCCATAAACATTGCTACTACCAAAGCAGCAGTTCAGGGTAACCCACACAAAGCTGCTTCGATTTGTTTTGCTGTGATATCAGCCTGCCTGTCTCTCTTTCTAACCTCATTGCCGCATATATACCTCTGAACTTTAAATGCCTACAGCCCAGTGTCAGAGTTCATTGACTCGGTTTATGATATGCTGGGGGTATGAGTTCTTTATTGGCTTAGAAATACTCACAAGCTGTTGGTCTCTCAAGGAACAATATTTGTTGCCTGTTTCATACATTATATTTTTAATGGTCACTGTGTCGGATTTGACAGTCATAGTCATAACTGCATGCCATGACTTGACAGAGCAACATGCCAGCCAAAATGTTGGTTCCCAACTAATCATACTCACAACCTTTGTGAAATCATTAGAACAGAAGTGTTAAGGGGACTGACTTTTTATAAACAAGAATGTAAACAAACAATAGCATCAAAAGCGATGTATTACATGCATCTATGCCTTAAAAAGGAAGAAATCATCACTGTGCAGTGTGCATTAACACCAGTCCTCCTTTGCTTCATGTTTACGGTTGTGCATGGCAGATGTTTTGTGCTTATCTAGTCAACTCAGGCATTGTGGAATTTATTGTGTAAGGTGAAAAATTTCAAGAACATCCCTTGTGCTTCTGAGGGAACATTGTGAAAAATCCAGGATATTTTTTTTTCTAATTCTGCATCTTTCTGGTCATTAATGGGCTGATATTGTGTTGTCTGAATCCAGCATTTGTGTAAATATATTACTGTCAACACTTCAGTCTCTTAAGTTAAATCTTTTTTTAATCACCCAGTTAGTTGGGGTGAAAAATATATTTCCTAGATTCTGCCAGTGGCATTTACAGGAGATCTGCCATATCCTTAGCTAGCACCAGAAAGAAAATACTCCCGGTGCATGTACTTGTCCTTGTTATACTTGTTATTAGTAGTTTGACGCCTAATGATAAAGCTATTTAATTTTCTAGATATTTTTTGATCTGATTGTGATTTTAACCTTTTCAATCTTTACAATTGTAAAATACTGATATCTTTACTGCTGAATGTCTTTGCTCATGTTGCGTAAACATTGCCTGTGCCTGGGGTCATGGCATAGTGCAGCTTGAGCTCTGCTCTGGGAACAATCTATTTATAGCGAAGGACCTGTTTGTAAACAAGCTCAAACACCTCTAGAGAAATAGAAAAGCATAATTATTCGATTGTGTTGAATTTCAGTTTCTTTTTTTTCTGCTAACTGGCTCATTTTGAAATTGAGTCCAAGCCGTTTTATTTTTTGACTGAACTGCCAACAAGTCTTTAAAACAACTCCATAGAAGTCTGCTTTTTATGCATAAATCAATCATTGCACTATGATTTAAAAACATTTTTATTGTAGAAACGTCTTGTTGCCGCGTACTTATTTATTGATTGTGCTTCAGAAATGTGATTTGACAAGTTTGATGTAGTTGTTGATTTGTAATCTGGCACTTTGATGCAATGTGAAATGTGTATTGGTTAACTGCATGAGCAATTTTAAATGTTAGCTTATAAAATTAATTTAATCCTGAAAATGACAGCCCTGACTATTGTGATTGTTTTGTGCTTATGTTATGATAAAGTATTTAATTGAAAAATTAATTGGTTGAATCAAACTAAATAGTATGTCACATAATGTAACAATATGCCACTGCATTTAGTCCAGTTGATCCCTGGCAAAGTCTGAAAAAATGTTTGGAATGCAACCCATTATCTAACACAAGCTATTTTAAGGTTATGAAAATTAGTTACTTGATTTCACAGAGAAAGAAATCACTAAAACATTTTCAGACAAAACTGTTAGTTGATTAAATTGTTAGGTTTTGTGAGAAGTTTGTTGGTGAAAGCGTTTTTACAATCTACCTTCTGCTTCTAGCAGAATTTCATCATTTGCCTTCAGCAAAACATCAATAAAATCAATTCTCATCAATTGTCTGTCCTTATTTTATTAACTCAACAGTGAATTTGGGGTCCCGTCTATTTTACAGTGTGTATAGTAGATTTTACAGTTTTTTTTAAAATGTTGTTTATCTAAGTAGATTATCTTGTTAGTGCTGGTTCAACTATCTGTACTGACAATTCCTCACAAGGCAATCTTGTTTTGTCCTCCCATAATCTTCCTTTTGTGGAGGTCCTCTGAATGTTATAAAGTGTATGAAGATAATGACAATCATATATAGTGCTTAACAAATTTATTAGACCACCACTCAAAGTAAGGTTTATGCCACAGCTGCCCTAAATTAACAGCACTGGTAAAAATTGATAATACCGAAATCATTTTTTATGTTTCTGCAGTGGTTTATATATGTGTATGTTGAAGCTCTTTAACCCAAATGATATTTTTAATGCTAAAATATAATTATTATTGTTATCCATGAATGTTCAGATTTGTTGACTTACCAAAAAACTGAAAAAATAGTAAAACACATGATTATTTCTTGATATGTCAAATTAGTCAATTATGTTACAATTATCAATATGTCAAGTTATTTACTTGCATTCCTGAACAGAAAAATTAGTTTTAGTGGTTGAATGTTATGCTTGATTCATTTCTGACTTCTCAGAGAAGCCCAGTGAGCCGGCTCAAATTTGGGTTTAAAAAGGTGAATTCAGTTTGAAATTCCTCATTCCTGTTCAAAATGGTAAAACGTGGAGAGCTCACTGAAAATTACAGAGTCAGCATTAAAGCACTTCTTGATGCTGGATGGTCTCTTAGACAGGTGGTCTAATACATTTGTTAAGCACTGTACATACTTAGAGTTCAGGTCTATGGATGAAGTGAAATGACAGTTAAAGTTTGTAAAAATGTGTTGATTTAAAATTTCAGACTGTGCTCATTCAGTTTGATTTTCTTTCTTGAAAGTGCACTTAGTTATGAGTAAATCCCCTTATCTTTTTATTTTTTTCCTGTAGCTCTCTGCTGCCATCATTTTCTGAAGAAATGGGAGATCTTGGACAGCGAGGGACAAAGTGTTTTCGGAGCTCTGTTTTGGGTGCTGTTCTTGGATCCCTCTGCCCATCACACAGTTCCTTACTCTACCAGATCCTAAAGCTGGCACACCAAGAAAATTTACTGTCAGATGTTAATCACAGACCTGTAGGTCAAACTCAGTCTATCTGCTGTCACTGTGGGGTAAACCCACAGGATAATAACCTTAATGCAGTTCCTTTTAGTGAATGTAAAGCTCATAACAGCAGCCTGTACAACCCTTCAGTTAATTGGGAACATCAAGATCCTGAGAGCACAATATGTCATTCAGGAGACTCAAAGTCTAATTGTATCATCAGTCACTTCACTTTACCAGGCTGTAAACGTCAAGCCCCTTTGTGTTCAAGCTGTGGCTGTTTGCAGCGTTGCAAGATGGAAACTTACACTGTTCTTTGCCCCAAGAGGCTGCACTGCACTTCCTGCCACAGTCCCACTGCAGGTCATATTAGCAACAAAGTGTGTTCATTTGCATCCCCTCCTTTGTCAAACTCTCCTTCACCAGGCTCTTGTGCATTGATCTGCTGTAATCAACACAAACCCCACTCTTGTCCCTGTTATACAAACCATGCTAGTCTGACACAGGACAGGAACACAGAAAAAGAGGGGGATCCACCTTGCCCTGTCCTGAAGAGAGAGCAGAGCCCCTCTCCACCCCCTTTATCTCCCATCCTTTCAGATGTAGATAAAAATGATGAAAAGCCACCTTCTCTTCTTCACCATAAACAAGAGAGGGCTGACCAAATGCTCAAAGATGGTCTTGTGAATTCAAGTCATGAAGGAAGTGTTGATACGACAACAGATGAGGATCAAGAGTGCCAGTCCTCTAGAGGTAGTCCTGATGAGCAGAACTCAAGTGGCAATTTGTTACAAGATGTTGTGAGTCGCTTCAGTGAGAAACTAGAGACAATCAAACCGATAGAAAAGGACCGACCTCTGGTTTCCACTGCTGTTGAAAAGGAGAAGCAACAGTCCCCTGTAACTAGTCAGAACTTGCAATTCCATGCTCATATGACTGAAATAATTACTACAGTTCTTCACACAGGCAGGGCCAGTGACTACAATCTCAGTGAGCTATTCAACCGCCATGATAGCAAAGATCCAAAGTCACCTAATACCCGCTCCCGTCGTCGCCAAGAAGTCCTTGCTGCTATGGCAACACCAACTGATAATGCTTCTGCCAGGAGGCAAACATTACAAATTAAGCGGGACCTTGCCATGTTTGACCAGTCCCACAGTAAGAAAAAGGTGCCAGTAGCAAAGAGGCCTAAATTGAAAGATGAAAATGTGACAACATTGCAGGCAGAAGATTTGAACGTCATCAAAGAGGAGTCTAAAAGAAATACTGGAAAAAGCGAACCCCTTCAGGGTCATAGGATTGAGAACAGTCCGCTGAACATTTCCACCACAGAAAGTAATGAGGAAAAGTTAAAAGAGGAGATGCAGACTGTAATTGTAACAGAAGAAGTTAAGATCATTAAAGCAGAGGAGAAAGTAGGAGATGTATCTGCTTTGGAAAAAGATCTTACCTTCTCTGGCACTCAAATACTCAACCCTGAGCTGAGTGGGAAGTATAGCAAACAAGGCTCAAATGATGATGGTGAGCAAACAAAGGCAATGCCAGCAACTACAACCTCGGCTAAACAGCGTGGCAGGCCTTGCAAGAAGGTTTGTACAAAAACCAGGGCTGCAAGGGAAAGAAAGCACAAAGAAGCCCTGTCAGAGCACAATTCTGACAGTAATGGTAGACTAGGTAAACAAAAAAATGTCCATACTCCAATTAGACAGCAACAGGTATGCCAGCCACATCACTCCAAGGAGGCAAGAAGGTCCAGAAGAAATATAGTACCTCCGCACCGGTTCTCCTCCTATGTCACAGAGCCCAGGAAGATGTTCTTTGTTGCATGTTTCTCTGAAAACATCTTCAACCTTAAAACAAGAAAAAATGAGGATTTGACAGCAAGCCCAGTGTATGCCTTGTCCAAAGATCCAGATTCCAAGGACATCCAGTTGGAATCAAGAAAAGAAACCCCTCAGCCTTCACCTGATCACACATCGAAGCGATATGTACGCTCTGACAAAAAGTCAAAATGTCTTTCAGCAATCTCTGTCTCTCCACAAAAAGCTAACAAAGAGAAATCTCCCACGAAGGATTTGAAAGATGGCGAAGGTGTTGCTGCCAAACCTTTTGGAAGGCTAAGATCATCTCCAAAAAGAACACATGACCAAACGACAGTTTCAGCAACTCAAGAAACCCAGTCAAGTTCCACCATTACTCCTGCACATACCGAGAGACCTCTCAACTCCCAAGTCGAATACACTAGTCCAATAAAGCTCATGTTTGTATCACCAGTGACTGATGAAGAAGGAGTTAGATACAGTCTCAAATCAGCTGGCTCTAATTCAAGTGGACAAGAAGAGGCTTTTGACCCATGTGTAGAGTCTTCATGGGCAGGGGTACCGCAGAAGCACAAGGGCATTGAGTTTAGTCCTTCAAAAGGAAAACGTATTTCTTCACCACTTAAATCTGCTACCTCACCTGCAAGATCTGCTTCTTCACCATCAAAGTCACCCCGTTCCCCACCCAAATCTGCCACTTCACCAAAGTCTGCAAGCTCACCACAGAAATCAACAGCTTCACCTCCCAAGTCCACATGCTCATCACCCAAGTCTGATAAATCTCCCAAATCAGTGTCTTCACCACCCAAGACTGCCACTCCAACATTCAAGTCAAGTCCTTCTCCAGCAAAGGCAACTTCATCACCAACCAAGGCTGGCTCTTCACCCAAGTCAGTTTCTTCATCACCTAAAATAGTTCTGAGAAGATCAGGCGATGGTACTCCTACTAAGCGTGCTGCTGGTACTGAGAGCCAAAGATCCCCAGGCAACCCTCTAGCTTACCATGAAACCACACCTCCAAAAAGGCGTCCCGGTAGACCAAAGAAGCTGGGACCACAGCTTGAACAAAAAGTGAAGAGGCCAATTGGTCGACCACGCAAGGAAAAGGGTGGAGATTCAGCAACAGGGACGAAAATGGAAAATGGAACATCTGCTTCATTGCCTGACTCTGAAAAGAAAGAAAACAAGAACCTCAAAATAACAGTGGTGTATGGCCGGTCAAGGAGAAACAAGAGAACAGTATCTGAGGGCTTTGACCAGCTGCAAACAGAATTGCACGATGCTTGGCAAGCAGTGGGGCTAAAAAATGACATCAGCATTATAATGAGCAACTGTAAAACCAGCTCTGGTAGAATCCAGACAGCCTCAACAGAATCATCGGAGGAACTAAACTTTGTAAACCCTCTGAAACAGTGTGCGCCTCAGTCCAGCAGTAAAGTCAAATGTCACAAGCAAGATGATTCAATAACCACAAGGAAACCTGGTAGACCAGCAAAGGTTAAAATCTCTGGAATCTCAGTCACAGTAACAACAGTATCACCCCGGCAAAGAAAAATTTTGATAAATAAGGATACTCGACAGTCTCCTAAAAAACTTAAGAAAGTACTTAAGCCAGAAATCAAATTTGCCAAAGAGACATGGACAATCAATCATCAATTGACAAGCAAAATAAGTCACACTGAGGAAAAGCTAGACACAAAAAATGAAAGTCAAGATGCGCTACCAAATCAGTGCGTAGCAGTGCGGCAATCTATGAGAGTGAGGAAGCCCTCGGTCCACTTTCTGCATGCAGTTGCCACTTCCACCTCTAGATCATACAGCCACAGTAATGCTCTGCTACGGCGCTCAAAACAATTCCTGCTAAACAAGGCAAACAATGAACGGAGACAGGGTGAACAACAAAGCAGTGCACAAACTTCAGGGGAAAAAAGAACGCTCTTTGGGCACGAAAGGAATAACATCTCTAAGGACCTAAGCAGAGTGGCAGCATTATCTGTCAACTCTATCTTTACCCCAACAGAGACGTTAAGGTGGTGGCCAGCTTCAGCTGAGGAAAAAACTATGGATCAGGAGCTTGCCAGGAGGATAAGACTAATCTCAGACACCTGGGTGTCTGACACTGATGAAAATCAAGAAAAAGGAGTAGCATTTTGTTCTAAAATAGCCACAAAAAGCAACAGTTCTTTAACAAGAAAGTCCCAATGTTCCTCTTTGGTTCGAACACTCTTTGACTGTCCCCCCAACAAACCCAGGTCCTGTAGCATGCAGCAGCTCTGCTCCTGGTTTATGCAGACCACGGAAACGCGGTCCCTGGCTATAGTGAAAAAGGCAAGCTCCCGCAATCCTTACGAAGTGATGCACTTCCCTCGATCTGCCAATAAAAAAATGATATGTCACAGTCCTCAGGCAGAGCGGCTCCGCAAACACATCAAGAAATTTGCCAAAGTTATGCCAAAAAGTCCTCTGCAACATCAACAGGCTCAAAGAAGGATGAGGATGAGAAATAAGACACCCCCATCAACACAAAATACTAGACGACAACTCTTCAGTCCCAGGCCGGTAAAAGGCAGGTTCAGTCAAGGAGCCCAATGGAGGAGCAGAAAATCATTTGGAAAATATCAGGCCACTCTCTCTAGAGCAAGGACAAGGTTTCTATCCCAGGAAACAAGAAAGAAGTGGCAGAAGAGGAAGAAGAGTAAGAAAAACCTAAAGCGGGCTACTCCTCGTCAAAATGGACGTGTAGTATCTAGAATACAACCAAGAAGTTGTCCATTACGCAGAGCAGCAAGAACTCCATCAACTGACTGTTTGAGGAAAAGTTCTGCCACCAGTTCAGTTGAACAAACTCAGGAGCCCATTGATGAACAAAAGGAGCAGAACCTATGCTCAAAAGCCTGGAGTCCTGAGACACTAAAGGAATGCAGGGTGTTTTTAAGGAAGATCAACTCTCCAGACAATGAATTACCTGAGGAAGAGGGGGATTCCTGCACCGTGACACTGGATGATGGGTCCCCTTCTGCGTACCACTTTTCAAGAAGGCAGAAAGAGCTAGTAGAAGTTGTCAAAGCTGTGAAAACTGAAAGTAAACGAAACACAAGTAGGAGTGCCTCAAGACATTTTTCAGTTTCTGCACCTAAATCAGTCCAGGAGAAAAATGAGATGCCAACAGGGAGGCAGAATGGCAGATACAAAAGCTCTGGGGCTCTGTCTGAGGAACAACCACCACCACCAGCGAAAAAGTTGAGACAATCTCGAATGAGGGGCTTAACTGGGCCAAGATGGTGCGACTTTGTATTTGGTAACTACAGATTTTCTTTTATGGACATCAATAGGGGGATTAAGCAATTTTAAATTTTGAAGGCACCAAAAAATAACATGTTCTCTCCTTTTTTTGACAGAAACCTGAATGAATCATGAGGCAGCCTCCTACCAGGGAAAGGGACTGTGGTTTAACGTGGTGCCTTTGGACATTGAGCTGACCACATGGATGGGCCGTCTCAGTATGGTTCAGTCCAACATTCAGCAATTATGTAGCAGTCTAACTTAACAGAAGCTTGATGTTGCACTATTTTTATCCTTGAATAAGTATGTACAGAGCGTGTGATTTTTTTTTTTTTTAATGGTCATCTTGCCTTGGTCTTTCATTACACATATATACATCATGTCAAACAATTTTTTGGAAGAACTGCTGAAAGTGTGCCCTCTCATATTGGCTGTGTTTAATGGAAAGAGCTAGCTTAGTTATATAAACACATCGCCGCATCCCCTGAAAAATAGTTCATTAACAAGGCCACAATATTGACATCTACCTTAAACTGTATCCAAGTACCCATTTTTTCAAAACCTAAATGTCATCACGGAGAAGCTCTGAAATCCTTCAGAAATTAAATATTTATTTATTCTCGGGAAACTTCGGCACTGTTTCAGTCCAATGTTTTTATTTAGTATTTTTGTATTATAGACTTCAGAAACGTTTAAAGAATATCATTTTATATTAGAGCTTGGTTTGCAATGTTTTCTGTCAGTTTAGCTACTCAATAGCCACAAACTCTTCAAATGAAGGATTTTTAAACCCCCCCTCCCCTTTTTTTGACCTGTCACCATCTACATTGGAGCCTAGCCTTAAAATTGTACTGAAGTCTAGTGAGTAGTCATTACTTATCTCATAGCGTTTTTGCATTCCTTCGCGCCAAACTGCAATCAACCTACACATATAATATCAAAAAGATGACATACTCAACCCCAACTTCTCACAATAAGCAGAAGTTTAGAAGTGATGAGGGGATGGCATAATTCAGTTGTAGAAACTGATTGTGATTTCTTTTTTTATAACTTCTTAAATGGATTTACCTTCATGATTGTTTCCACCCAAAGCATATACTGTATGTTGCTGTTGGATCTACATCTTGCACTATTCCATCAGAGATTATCAATCCCACTTTAACAGACTCCTCTCCTGTATTTTGCACACCCCATGCCCCACCACCAAACCCTACTGTAATAATAGAGAATATATTTGGTGCAATACAAACCCAGATGTTTTATCTGTATGTAGTATTTAATTGCTGACAGACTAATGGATGTACTCAAGAACCAATGGCCTGGGATGTTACTTAAGTTTTTTCTACATAGCCATGTAATGTGATCTTAAGAAATATCACTATACATTTTTTACTCCACCTGCTGTTCCCCACAACAAAGCATTAAAGTGTTTGTTTCCTTAAATGTACTAGCATTAATTGTAGATTAAATTCAGGGGATGAGATATGTCCCTTTTTGTCTTTAAGTTGCAGCAAGTGATGCCAAACTCCACAAATTCTCAGCTAGTGCTACTGCTCTTTATCAACTGAGTGACAGACAGGGTTACTCAGAGGGTTGGTCACTTCTAATCCTGGATCAATTTGGATTTCTTGCTCTGCAAAGATTCAGGATTCATGCCTGTATTGTGTGTCTGACTCTTGTATGTCACTACGGTTTTTATTTTAACACAGTGGAGGTGAGGTAGCTCAGTCTTGTGGTAAATAACCTTTGGCCCTCTTTTAAAGAACCTGGTGCTAAACGTATGTTGTAAATTTTCTGTTTTTATACTGTCCATTACAGGTAACAGGTGCTTGTAATTGGAACAATAAAGAGATTTTGGATTAACTTAGACGTGTGATGAATCATTTACAACTTTCACTTTAATCATTAAAACAACGGACTTGGAAGACAAGAACAGGAAAATGCTGACAGAAAATACATTTAAAAAAAAAAAAGTGTTGAGGGTTCAACTCAATCTCAAAGGTACAAGGTCAAGGTTGGGTTAAAAAAATGAAAACCACATGTCGAGTGTATTTAGAATCACACAAGACTGGATTAAAAATATGTCAGTGTCCTTCTTGGGCTCTATGAAAAATTTGCTTCCTGGTTGATGAGGGTATTAAGGTCCAGCTTTGTTTTCTCCAGGGCTGCAGTCTTGGCTCTCCGAGAAGGACGCACTACAGAAACAGGCTCTGGAACATTTTCGCCATCACTGCAGACAAAAACAAGAGGCACAACATGAATATAAGAAATACAAATGTGAAAATATGGTGCTCTGTCAAATGATGAACACAGGCACATTTGCATACCAAAGTTTGGGCATATCAAGTCAAATTACTTACATTTTTAGGGCTTCAGGTAACTTTCAGAATTAAACCTTAAATTTCAACAGTATTACAATATGTGTCTTAAAAATGAATTTTATGTATAATCATAATGCTTCATAAATCAACCCATTTCGACTAGTTAAAATAGTCATTATGAATTTCTCTGCTTAAAGAAAAAAAAAATCAGTGGCTTGAAACTAGAACATTGTAAACTTTCCAAATAATTATTTTATATGTTTCCTCATGTATTAATCAATTTTTATACATAGAACTTTGCTTGTGCTTGAAAGGGATTTTTGCTGACAATACACTCACCTCTCCTCCGATGACTCTGCCCTCCTGCTCGGCTTTCTTCCCCCTTTTGGTGTGCCCACTTTCCTCTGACCTGTGCACACAAACACTCGGGTTACCTCACAGTGCTGAGTCAACTTCTTGACTCAGGTCGACAAGAGGAGCTCTAAAAATATAGCAGCTGTATCAACAACTGCAATTTCCGATGAGTGCACAGAACCTGCATTACCTCTTTTGACTCTCTTGGCAGATTTAGATGAATCGTCTGTTGCGGCCTCTGAAAACATGGAAAATAAAAAATTAAGATTTCGCTCTGCTAGCTACCTTCTTATCTTGACAAGCCTAAATAGGAGGGAGTGAGATGTTTAATCCACTTAGCAACATTCTGGCAATAATGTATAATCCTTTTACAGGAAAAGTTGTCACCAGTATACGTAGATTAAATCTACTTTGACAGTTTTTAAATATGCTAAGCTGGGTGTGAGTTGGCTTTTTACAGACTGCCACTGTGTTTGCTTGTGTACCATCTGCATTGACATCCAGGGGTTGTAATGCACTGGCGCTGAGGAGCTCTGCCTGTTCTTTTGAGTCCACAAGCTGATATGCCATTTTCTCCAGAGCGCGGAGACAGACACGATCCTTCACCACCTAAAGAGAAGAGGAAATTACACAATACTGTATTTATAAATGTATATACTATTTTTCCTCATTTAAGGGGAACTCAGCACACTGAAAGTATTTCTGCCGGGTACCCACTATAGCCATATCCATTTTAAATTATTGTTTCTTTGGTAACTTTTGAGTCCATTTACTGCACACATAGCATATAAAGCTTTTGACAGTTTCTTCTTCCACTGTCAGAATAAAAAATTACATCTTTTTCTTTTGACTGAACTTTGGAGCCGGTTTGTACACATAGAGTTGCTCTACATCCAACCAAAATAATCGACTATGGCGTTACTCATTTTTTCCCAACTTGTCGTGGTTATGACAGATGGAATGCAAACAACTGGGAAATCCATTTTTGCAGACGAATGTCGTTTGGCATTTCAGCATTCACAGTGCAATTTCTTCAGAAATTGCATTCTCTAGTTTGTTTTAAAGTTAAACATGTATTCTCAGAACAGAGTAGGATGTTGGGGGTGGAATAACCATTCATTACACGTAATTGAATCAGAGAGATTATTAAATGCAGAATTGAAACTCTAAAGTACAGTACCCTAAAATCCAGATTGTAAGTGGCCCTATTATGTAAGCCACCGTCTGTTTTGGGGACTCTCCCAAGGAGAAAGGTTTAAACCATCTACTGTCTGTGTGATCATTTTGATTTCATTCAGCAAAGTCTCTAATGTGTAGTTTCTGTGCAGCTGTGTCACCGTTTTAGTACAATCTGTTTTCACCATATGGAGTTTGCACATCTACTAGCTGCAGTACAGCAGTCAAGCTCTCAGCCCTGGTGACTGTTTTGAGACACACTCACAGCCCGCGAGTCGCACTGCCTGTCACTTGTCCTTTCTCAGGAGCGTTTCCAGTCAAACCAGCACTGAACGGTAACAGTCACTATAACAGTATTCTTCCTGTTTTCTTTAAATGCACAGTTATGACCTAATGACGAGGAAAAGCAGTTAAGCAGTGGCAAACCCCCACCATACTGGTCTGTGTCATTATGCATTTCAGAAGTGAAGTGGCCATTTGCAATGCAATGAATGGGGTGAATTTTCAATTGCATTTGGGCTCATGTAGCATGTGGCAGTGGCAGCTGCACACATTTGGTAATGACATGACATGACTAAACAATTTATATAGCTAAGTAAGTCACCCTGGTATATGAGCTGCAGCCAACATTTTAGGTGAAAAAATAAGTATTAAAAGCATGGCTTGTACACTGAATTTTTACATTACTATGAAATTCCAGCTGGTAGAATGGGACAGAAGGGAAATAAGGACTTGGACTTTTGGTATTCCTGGTATCTTTTTTCTCTAAACATTAACAAAAATAATCTTGAGGGAAATTTAAGTGATAATTTGATCGATTTATACTTTCACAACTCAAAACTTTCCTATCAGCCTCAGCTGCATATTGTATTGTCCCTGAGTAGTGAATTGTAACATGCTTAAAAACTGCCCTAATGACTAAAACTGTGAACAAAAGCAGATGAGTTTGAGAATGGAACTGGTTAATACATGCATTGTCACTGTGATTTGTCTTAAATAATCTGCTTAAAAACAGTTTCCTCCAGCTGCTAGTGTGACTCTGAATATGAACGGTGTATCTACCTGTACAAGCTCTTGCAGCAGCGTCTGCAGATCTTTTCTGACTGTCTCATCTCTGCTGAGCTCCAAGTTGCTGAGAGTCTTGGCATAAAGACGTACTTCAGGAGCAGTGGGGTCCTTCAGCATCTCACCACACATGCGTACAGCCAAGTAGTCATGGACGCACACCTCCTGCAGACATGTACACTCAGAACACTCAATTTGCTTGCTTGCTTGCTTGAGTATGTGTGTTGGAAATTGCGAACCAACTAATGAGAATTTAGGCTGTAAATGTTGAAACATAAACTGAATCTGAGCAGTAAACATAAATTACTCTAAATTTGCTATGCAAATTCATAAGTATTTGTTCAAAGAAAGCACTGTAATGTGAAGTAAAATAGAAACTCTAATAAGGCATCCCAAAATAAAACCACCAGATTGATCAGTGAGGACCTGATGAGTCCACAGAACTCTCTTACCTCTGTATTGGTTGGGGGTTTAATAAGTGCACTTGGACAGGTCAGCTCCACAAGCAGCTCGACTACATTGTTAATATCCACCTCAGCAAGTGGAGAGGTGGCTGGGGCATTCATTAAAGTCCGAACAGTCGGCAGGAAACTCTCTTCCACAACCTCCTGATGGACCCTAGCACACAAAGATAAACATATTAGTTTAAACTAATGACTCAACTGAGGCCAATTATCATACTGATAATTAAAGAAGAGGGAAACAGTGAAAACACATCAAGATTATCACATAGCTTATCGTGTGTGTGAGTGAGACCTGCTTTCCCGGGCGTAGAGCTGGAAGAAGACGCCGAGGCAGTGCCGTAGTCGGGTGTCATCCTCAGTAACAGGATTGTACCACAGCAACACCAGACGAGAAAACATCTTGGCACTGGACATACGGCCAGTGTACATCAGTTTGGCCAGACCCTCGGCCGTCTCTGTGCGCAGATCAGACACCTGAAAGTGATAGATAGATGAGCAGATTATTTTTTAAACTGGTCTCTAGCCGTTTCCCATTAAAAAAAAAAATTTGCATACACATGTTATTTCGGATGCAATTATGTCCTCCTCACCTCACTGTCCAGGAACTCTGAGAGCATCACGATTATACTCTGCGCAGTGTCTTCTGGGACATCTCCCTTTTCATCACTCACGGGTGCATCCTCCTCCTGTCTATCTGGGGACTGGGACGACGGGGCCATCTGAGGGGTAGCTGTGTCAGAGAGCAGCTGGAAGCCAAACAGCAGCAGGAGGTCGACAATGGCGCGCAGAGCGCTGATACGGATCTTTATCTCATCCAACTGGGCAATCTACAAACACACACATACCGGCATAGACAGGCTATTAAAAAGTAATTATACTGTAAATGAGGCTCAGATCTTTGGATTACCTTTATTTAATGAAGGTTTGAAATTATATAAAGCTTCCGTGAGTTTTGAACTGATAAAGCAGACTAACATCAATACTGGTACCTTTATATGACCAACAAAAGAAATGAGACTATCAGCAACAAGACTGTTTTCTCTAGATATTCTTTTAATGCATGTAAACAATGCCACATGGTAGATGTGTCTGTAAAAGTGAGTTAGACCAAAGATATACCTGCTTTTTCACCTTGTGTTAATGCGTACAAGTGCATCATGAGTAGGGGTGCACCGATCGATTGGCCAAAATCGGAATTGGCGCCAATTTCCTTAATCCTGGGGGATCAGGGATCGGCACTTCCATATGAAACCAATCTTATCCCCCGATCTTTTTTTTTTTTTACCTCTACCTACTAAAATGTGAAAAATGAGAGACTAAAGGAACTGATATAATTTAGTAGTTTGGACAGCAATGCTCTGAGCTTTTCATTTTTATTTGAGAGAACTACCTCACGTGCAGTTAAAACAACCATTTTGTACTGTTTCATGGGTATTGTTCAATGTTTTTTAATAAAATAAGATTGGAACATTGAAGGTGTATGCTGTCAGTTATAAACAAATTCAGTATCGGCCAAAATCAGAATCGGCAGGTCAGGCTTTTTAAAGATCGGTGATCGGCCAGAAAATTGCAATCGCTGCACCCCTAATCATGAGTGTTCTTGCCTAAAGTGATGCATGTAACCGGAGGATACCTCCAGAGGGCGCAACAATAAAATCCTCAAAAAAGACTTAAGCACTTCAGATTCACTCATTGTCCTTTTCATGTACAGGCACAAATCTCAGCAGCAGAGACCTTTAAAATGACTGAACAGAAAAAACAAAAACATTTGAATTTCAGGTAGATCAAATGCACATGTGTGGCATTACCTGCAGCAGCAGGACCATGTGGGTTTTAGCCAGCTCCTTGCTGTGCAGTGTGCAAGTTCCCAAACACACCACAGCTGTGTTACGGACAGCTGGGTGAGCACTTGCTATACTGGGCAGGATCTGACAGAGGTGGACAAAAAACACAAACAATTAATATTGACTTCACAGCACACCCTGATAAATATTGAAAACATGTAATGACAAGAAATAAAGAATCTGAATTCTCTGGACACGCCATTTAAAAGATTTTCTGTACTTTTCAGGTAATGTGGTATTCACAGTGAATGCATTAGGGTGACACTGAGAATATAATCATTCTTAGAGGGGAAAAATGTGCATTGCTGTATTTACATGTCTTGTATCATGAGTGAAAATGGGATAAACTGTGTAGTGTGGGTCTCTACCAGAGAGGACATTAAAGCCCCTAGGGTTGGACCAATCCTTGTCTTGATGTTCATCTGCTTCAGCAGCTCTGCACACATTGTGAGACACCTCAGAAGAGTCTCAGGGTCATTCTGAAACACAGAAAACAAACTTAAAAGCCCTCTTTTGCATTTTAACTCTAGGAAGGCAAATCTCTACTATGGAAAGGTACAATTAGACAAAAACCCATTTTTAAGCACAGGATTGATGCTTCCTGTCTTTACCTTCTCAGTGCGAACATCCTTGTCAGCTGGCTGGTTACTCTCTGCGATCTCTTTGATGATGTTGTTCCTGCGATTTTCGAGCTCTGTGATGGAGTCCTTCAGCTCTGCAGCACGGCTGAAGTCCTGGGCTGTGATACAGTCCTCCAGGGTTTGTTTAGCCTCCATGATACGCACCTTCACCTCTGCAAGCTAGAGTGGAGGAGAGAAGCAAATTAAGCTGGGGACATGGGAGCCAATCCCTATCAAATATACTCAAGGAGCATTATTTATGGCTACTACACCTCTATCGACACAAAAACAAGAACAGCTGAGGGTTTGGGACAGGTTAGAAGCCTCTAGAGCAGTGGTTTTCAACCTTTTTTTTGCCGAAGGCACACCTAACATCAAGCCAAAATCTCAAGGCACACCACATCTATATCCCTACAAAAAAAAAAAAACCTTGAAAACACGTCACAGAAACTTTAGTCATTATGTAAATGCAGCAATAACATATGGTTGTACAAATTCACATGGCTCACCAAGACTAGCCTAAACTCACACCAGAGTGCCTTGCCAAATCATTTGAGAACAACTGCTCTAGAGTGTATACTACTTGGTGGGCACAAAGGTAGAATGAAAGCAAAACATCTGGTTACAACTGACTTCCCTGACAGCTGTTTGGCCTTCAAGAGATTACAGCCGTTCAGTCCTTGTTTTGGAAAGGGAAAAAAAGAGAAAAGCTGAAAGTTCTACCAGAACTCACAGCTGCCAGCATAGAAAGATGCTACCTTTCACAAAGTCAATAGGATTAGTAAAAACTGATTCTAAAGGGTAGCCACTGGACCCAGATACACCAGGCAGAGTTCAGTTAGCATACATAATATGCTCCTTCCACTCCACTTGCTAAAAACACGCATTGGCTCCAAAAACTAACCATCTGGCAGCTGAAGGTACAGAGAGATGGATGAATAGTCAGACTGAGAGAATACAAAGAGAGCACAGAAATACAGAAATCACTTTACCTCAAAAGATAATGGTTTGATAATTTTTCCATTTCAGCATTAACTAACTTTTAATATTGCTGTGTTAATTATTTGCATCATAAAAAGAGTGAAGGTTCTCCATGCTGCCCTGTGATAAATTAAAATTCCCTGCCAAAGAGAAACAAAGTCACATTGTGCCAAATACGTGGTTTCTTCATCCGTCCAAAAAAGCAGCAGGGTAATTGGAACAGATAACTGAGTCTAATTGCTTTGTGGTGCTCTCTGTTGGCCGAGTTCCTCACCTGGACCTGCTGCCGTCGGCTCTCGTTCTCATCTACAGGCACACTGGCCTCCATGATGGGCTCCCTCACATCTGAGATGATTTCTGCCACCTGTCCAATACAGAGCAAGTTTATTATGACATACATCTCTGTTTTAATGATCCTGTTGGATAAAAGTCTAAAGTCACAAACAGAAAAGATTTAGTAGTGTAGAAGAATTTGATAAATTGATTCTTCAGCAGTGCATGCAAGTGAAAACACTGATAAATAACTTAGTGTTAAATGTCTTCATTTTTCTTAAACTGCTCAGTCAACTGAATTTGTGAGGGGCATGGTTAGAGGCAAAGGAATATTGAAATAAATTTCAGCTTAATTCAAATTAGTGACCAAGTTCTGATTAAGGAGTGAATTTAACTTACGGTCTGTATGCATCTGTTGTCATCAGGAATGAGATTAAGAAGCTTTTCTGTGAGAAGAGAGACCAAGGAAGAAGGAGTCTGTGGAGAAGCCAACATCTCCTGCAGAACCGCCAACACTCTCTTTCTATAATTATAAAAAACAAACCAAGTCTGAATTGTAACACCACAACTCCTAATGATAAGATTAAATGTTTTTTAACAAACCTAAATAAGGCTCTTATGCCTTTTTACAAACAAAAAGCTCAAATTTGCAGATTTAAAGACAATAATGACATCTGATTTTCAAACAAAAGTGGTGGAACAACAAATGTCTCACTAGATTTGGGTTGTCACAATACCAGAATACAAACCTCAATATTGTTTATTGTAAAAATAAAAATGATATTGATAACAGTTTTGATCCATGACAAAAACAGAGATGCACCCATCACGGGTAATACTGATGTTTAAATTAAAAATTCCACTGTGTTAATATTTCCTCTCATGTTTGACCATCAAATCAGTTTAGAATTTGTCCCATACATCACCTCTTCTACTCAATAAAATACTCTTCTCTGAAACGGTAGTTACATGTGCTTAATGCCAACATTAAATAAACACAAAGATCAATATTTTCTACTGGCATCAGTTCAAGCTTCATTATTTACATACAGCCCAGTGTCAACAGGATAATATGGGCCTTTATTGACATTCACTGAACAAAAGTATAAGTCTTGGGAACCAGTTACCGGCAAATAACTTTCTTTTTTAATTATTCAAAATTGCAGGCAGTTGTAAACGAAAACATTGACAATGTTTCAGTTTTTGTTTGAGTCATTCCTCTCCTACAGAATTTACCTATGAAGTAGATATGGTTTTGAAATTTCCCTGCTTTGGATATGTATCTTTAAAAACAGAGATTGTATCATTTCGAGAAAAAAAAAGTATGAATAGTGAATATATTTGACAACCTTAAACCATACATTTGATGGTCCCTTTAATTTACTTAAAGCACTGAAATATCTAGATTAATTGAAAAAAAAATACAATTCCTATGTTATATATTATCATAATTGTAATGGGACATGTCATGTCATGATGGCTGACAAAGTTTGTGAGCTCAATCACCTAAATTAACCTCTTTAATATGGAACCCGCCCACACTCAGCATCTCCAGTGAGTTAAGACCAGTCCAGCGCTGCTCAGCTCCGCCCACCTCCACGGCCTTCTTCTTAAAACCATTTCTTGTTCTGAAGGAGGACCGTTCAGTAAACTGGCACCTCATGGGGTACATTTACTTAACAGAAAACCATTGTTTTGTTTTCATTTATACATTTCTTATAATGAAGGAGAACTGGACTTAAAAAGGCACTTCCAGGTTCATGCTGGAAGCGGTCCCAGATTGCACGTGAGCTTGAAGCATCACAACGCACATAAACCCCTGCCCCCAGTTTTCTGTTTAGTAAATACATCTTATGAGGTGCTGTTTTGACTGAACAGTCTTCAATTCAAAACAAGTAGTAAACAGCAGAAATGGGTTTAGATGATCTCATCTGGGAAGTGCTGGTCTGTACTTGTCATATTGTGTTATTGTTTTGGTTGAGAGCCCCTCTGGTGGTCATTTTTTACATGCTGTGCATTCAAAGTTATTTTATTTTCCTGTGTCTTAACTGTAGAATTTTTCCCCAACCATCTATTTTCTCATTTTACAAACAAAGAAGTTTCCTCTCTTACCTGCCTCCCTCCTCATTAGTGTCCAGACATCCAATCAGATGGATGAGCTGTTGTGAGATGAACTCCTTGGTCATAACAAGCTCCAGCTGGTTAAAGTCAGCCCTCTGTTCCTCTGACAGCACAGGTACTGACTTCAGGTATCTAAAACAGCAAAGAGTCCTATTCAAGAATAGCTCTGAGAGTACAGTCCATTATCAATGGCTCTCACCAGATACCAGAATCAGTGATACCTGTGACACCTTAACCAAAATCAAATACAATGCTGCAAATTTAATGTGATTAAGCCCAGGACACCACTGCATATTAGCAAAGCTACAGTAGCATTAGCTTTTTCTTAGCCACAGATGGATATGTATGTCTCTGCAATTAATCACAATTCACAAAAAGGTGTATTTAATGAGCATAAAGCATGCTGCCCTGTTTAAGCAGATTTAACGCATCATTCATTTATTATGGAAAAGCAACCGCTAAAACAGTGATACATGGTGGTCTTTTCAAATAAAAATTGGACATCATCATTTCTATCATTTTTGAGCTCTTACTTTTGAGGAGATTTTAGATTACAAATGATAAATTATTTTCATTTTTTAGGAACCCTCCTAAGCAAAAAGGACTATTCTAGTGGACCCATAATGTTTGATCAGTTTTACAAAAATCCAACTATTATTAACCAATATTAATAAATATGATGCATGACAAACACATACACTTCTTGATTGAAGTAGTAGATTCCTGCATACATTAAAAAAGTTCTGGGAGGTTGAGAATTTATTTTTCACTGCCTGAGAAACAAATCAAAAGGCCCATTTTTTGAGTTCTGTGTAAAATTATGTCAATTTTGTCTTTTTTCTTCTTTTCTTTTTTTTGTGTTGCTCCAATGCACATAAAGGCAATAAACACATGTATACCAAAAACATTTGAAATTGCAACAATTTCCGGGAGAAATGGTGTGTTTCTGAAAAAATTCCAGGGGTGTCAATACTTTCGTCCATGACTGTATGTACCTTAAATATCTCAATCGCCCCTTGTGGCTTGCTTCAGTATAGGTAATAGTGCCTGGGTATACTGATAAATGCTAAAAAATAAGGTACATTTCAAAGAAAATAAAATTATTTTGACAGAAGTATTTCTTTTATTTAGGTCATTTAACAGTCCGGCCCCCACAGCATCTGCATAGACATAAGCTGGCCCTTGTACAAATGAAGTTGATGACCCCTGTCTTAGAGGTTGCAAATTAAATTGATCAAAACCAAATTATTGATATATTCAGGGCTTGACATTAACACCTGCAACCCAACCAAATGCAGGCGGATTTCAGCCGTGGTAGGCAGTGCAATGACTCCTACTAGCCACTTTGGCAGGCAGGTTATCAGTGACACATCCTGCACATTATTCTAACTGGGCTCAGCTATTAGCGCCACTGTTTCTGAACTGTTTTGCACATCAAGGGGTCTATTTTCCCATAAAATAATAATAGTGCCAGACTTTTGCCCACTTTAAATAGACCACAAACTCTGGTGGTCAATCTGTGTTTTCTTCAGGGTGGATGAGAAAAAAAACGGTTTAAAGTTGGAGGTGCAGTACACACCTTAATCTTATACAATGTTATTTCAAACAAGAAAAGTGTGGCTAGTGGAAATTTAGAGAAGCCAGCACTTCTGGAAATCTACTAGCCACAGTGGCTGGTGAGCAAAACAAAAATAATGTTAAGCCCTGTGTATTTAAAAAAGCCAATAAGAGTTCTTGGCATATACTTCTTTTCTTCTATTTGTGCTGGATCTCGCTGCTATACATTTAAATGTAATAGTCCAGGTTAATTTGAACTCAAGCAGAGATAGGGCACACTGTTACATACAGAGAGGGCTCCTTTGAGAACACCAGTCCTGCCCTTAGACACCTGAGTAATAAAATGGTTGTTATTTGCACTGCATTTTGTCTTTGTTTACAAATTCAAAGCATCACATAGTGGCTTTGTTATGCACTCAATTATGTATGAATAGACAAGTAATAGTGATTAAAGTCCGTCTTCAAACAGTGGTCAACACTGAAACAAGTTTGCTTGTAATCTGTCTTCTTGTTTGAACTAGACATTAAAATATCCCTTGGTGCTTTTACATTGTAAATGACATGGGAAAGAAAAAATACATTCATAGTTTTTGAGATTTCAGTACACTGTACTAACCAGTTTAAAGGAAATATCTTCCAAACTTAGAGCCTCTTAAGAACAGAATCCAACTTAGTTGGCACTAAGTTGTTTAACTAGAACAAAAAGAACTGAATTCAATGTTTAAAACTATATTATAGTGCCATACTCACAAAGATACGTATTGCTATATTCGGTTTATAAAATTTTTGACTTATCAAATTAAAAAACAGCCCATATTTCTTCTTTCTTATTGCATCACATGGTATTGTTAAATACCTGTTAGAAAAACCTTTTAGCGAAGTTTAGTAGGAAATTAATTTCATTTGTCTAGGTCTATTTTTGCATGTGCAAAACATCAAATTTTGTGTTTTGAATTTGGTTTTACATTGAAGAGACAGTGCTTGGTTTATTCCAGATTATTTACACTGAAAGGGCATAGAAAGGGATTTCTAAATGTCTAGTCCAAACTAAAACAAAAAACTCTGCAAAGATACAGTGTAAGTATCCATATGGGTATTTGACTATGGTTTATGACAAATTTGAAATATGTTGAACCAAATCCTAAACTTCAAGAAAATATACTGTGTAAAGCCTGAATATACTGTGCGATACGGTAAAACATTCAGTCCAAAATGAAATCCAGTGATTTTTCTTTTCTCTCACCCATAGAGGTAGTCAGCATATGTTGCAGCATCTGACATCACTTGCTCCAACATTTCATCGCCATCATTTCCCTTAGCTTTGATGAACTCGCACAGAGCTCTCCAGTAAAGTACACTCTCACAGGTCAGAGAGTCCAAAGGAATCAGCTTCCTGTTACAAAAACAAAACAAATCATCTTACGGTTTTATTCATTAAATAAGACATAAGAGCAGGACAGTTGAAGGCTGAATGTACCTGTTGTCAAGTTGAACTCTGTTCTGCAGCAGTTCTTCATCAGGCGTTCCTTTGAAAATGGCTTTAAGTGTGTTCAGAGCTGTTTCGGCACAGTTTTCCACGTCGAGTCTGTGGAGCAGCTCTATGATGTTACCATCAAGTCGAAGCAGCCAAGATGGCAGCAGACGGGAAATCACCACATCCCTTACCGCTTCTACAGCACAGACGGCCAGTCCCAGACACACAGTGAGTGAGTCAAAAACAAACATTCACAAACTAATTTCTTTAATTGATTGCTGGTGACAGTCATTTCCATGCATAAATATTTAAAAACATTAAAAGTTTTAACAGCACCAGTGTAAGATTTTACACTTGCAACACGCAAAATGAAAGACTTTGCAGTTGCTGAGTGGACGAATCGAAACTTTCCAAGATTTTTCGGGGTATAATAAATTACTATGGATGATTTTAATCTTACTTTTTTATATTTCATGACATAAACTACCAGGTCAAGCCTTCATTGAGAATCTTTTTACATAGAGACACACACATGAACTAAATCAGTATTACCTGAAGTGTCACGTAGACCCTGCTGCAGTAGACTTACTCTCTGTGCGATGCTCAAAGCTTTGATATGAACTTTGTCGGCCAGAACCTTAAGAAAAAAGACATCCAAGACTTCAGGTCAACAGAGCAAGTCACTCACATTAATACAGCAACTTCTTTGTTATCAATGTATATGGTGATTCCAAGTTATTTATTTTTAGAATTTTACACTAAATAATTTAGCTGTACCTGGTAGGCTAGTTTGCGGACATTCTCTTTGATATCCCGAGTGCGTTTGAGGACTCTGGGGAGGGTGCGAGGGGACATAGCAATGCAGGAAAGAACGGCACGTCTCACTTCAGCATTGGCATCATTTTCCAGAATCAACATGTACGCTGAACAGAGGGCAAAACAGAGCATTAGGCAGTTGGTGGACTTATCGTAAAGATAGAAATTTAAAACCAAATTTAAAATTCCATTTTTGACGCTTTAAAAAGGTCCTGGTTAGAGAGGGTCACAACAACCAAACACACACGGGCTGTCACCAATCAAATTGGTCTTACACTAGTTGAAACAATGAATCTAAATCTATCAAATATACTAAAAGACTGAAAGAAAAAAACAAACCATTGATGGTTGGACAGTCAGGATCCTTTGGCTGTTGTAGACGGGTCATGGCCAAAGCAGCCTGAATTCTCACATTGGGGAACTTGTCAGTGACACGAACCAGCATGGCTTGGTGAATACGATCAAAGAGGTCGTCATCTATCTGGGCGTTCTCTGCCATACTGCCCAGCAGCTTATTAATGAGCTGGCACACACGGAAACGCACCGCATGGCTGTTGGCTTTATGAGACTGAGAAGAAAGGAAAAATGGACAATGCATCACTCCAGAAAGAAGGTTTGCTGTCAGGCATCCATAGGTTCAAACAATAGGTTATTGTTGCTAGGTAGCACAGAAAGTAAATCAGTGTCTTTTAATTTACTGAAACTTGTGTGCACAATTTATGCTAATGTAAAAATGTTTATACCTCCAACAAGAAGTTGAAGATGAAACTCAGAAAAGGATGATCATCCTCAACATCTACATCCTCCTCCTCCTCCTGCTCTTCCTCTTCTGCTTTAGGTGCAGACTGAAAACTTGTGGCAAACCGTGCAACAAACTCAATTACATTTTCCACGGCAGGCTCACGTTTATACACGATCATGGCATACTTCATGTAGTGGACAAACTCTTCATGGAACAGTGTCTTGTCTTCAAGCTGAAGGGGGAAATGAAAGATGATGTTGGTTAAAGGTGAAGCAAAACAGAAAAAATGTAGCGAAGGTTTCTAACAGAACACAACAAAATAAGAGTAAACTCTCTGCACTGCGTAGTTGGAAGAAAACAACAGAGAAAGGTCTCCTCAACCTTATAAAGTTGTGTTCAAATTATTACAGTCTGACATCACGATCCAGATCAATCACTGTTTTGGTAGGAATTATTCTACATGCCAAATTATTTACTGGTAGGTGTAGAAGAGTAATAGAAAACCAACAGACTCAACAGTCATGACATGCATGCTGCTGATTCTGTGTAACTGAATCATTAATTGAAAAGGGTGTGTTCAAAATAACAGCAGTGCAGAGTTCAATTAGTGATGTCATTTATTCTGGGAAAAAAAGAGGTAGCCCTTATTTAAGGATGAAGGCTGCAAATGTTGTACAGGAGTAAAATGTGTCATTCCAGACATTGTTCAGGAGAATAGCGTACTTTGAATACAAAGTAGTTGATGTAGATGGGAAAACATATAAAGAAGTGCAGAAAATGACAGACAGCTCAAATAAAATGATCTCAAATGCCTTAAAATGGCAACCAAAACTAGAAGAGGTGGAAGAAAATGGAAAAAGACCATTCAAATGGATCAAAGAATAGCCAAAATGGCACTCAGGCAATGATCAGCTCCAGGATGATCAAAGAAGGCCGAAAGTTACCTGTGAGTACTGTAATAATTAGAAGATGATGTGAAGGCAAGCTATTGCAAGAAGCCCCTGCAAAGTCCAGTCGCTACAAAAATGGCACAAAGAGAAATGGCACAACGTTTTGTGGACTGATGAAAACAAGATCATTCTTTTCTAGCAGCTGCAGACGGTTTGTCAGACGACCTCCAAACACTGAATTCAAGCCCTGGTACACTGTGAAGACATGGCGGCGCAAGCATTATATTGGGATGCGTCTCATACTGTGGTGTCGGGCCTATTTATCCCATACCAGGAATCATGGATCAGTTTGAATACATCAAGATACTTCCAGAGGTCATGTTTTCCTATGCTGAAGAGGACATGCCCCTTTAATGGGTGTTTAAACATGACAACCCAGAGACCACAGATGTAAACTAGCTTTACAGCTAACTCTGGTTCAACAGTTGTGTTGTGCATTGCCCCTGTCAAACAAGCTAAAAGAAAAAAAAAAAAACACTAGGTAAGCATCTTGTTTCAGAACCAACAAGATTAACGTTATGGAGTGGTCGGCCAAATCCCCAGACCTTAATCCAAGGTCACCTTCTGTAAAGTAACAACACATTTTATCATTTTTACTTCCTGTTTTGATTTGACATATAATGTGCAGTGTAGTGTTCCCAATACATTAACGTGTATGGAGTAAAAGCTTTTATAAGGCTTTTGAGCTTAACACACTGTTTTAACACACTGCTATTATTTTGAACAACACTGTAGGTCTTCATTTACGTCACTAAAAATGTAAGGGACTTCCTTTAATTGAATGGCACTTTGACATTTCTATCTATCTAAAGTTTCAGATATCACCACATAGAGCTTACCTTGCTGTATCTGCTCTTCAGGCTTGCCACCAGCTTTGCCTTGTTATTGTGGCCTCTCTGGGCGCGCTGAAACGCCTCTTTAATGTCGATTTCATTGTCCGCAGTCATATTTCCTTCAAAGGAAGACAATGTACGAAGAGAAAAACTATAAATGTCGTTTAATTATCTCTTGCGTTTGTTCGCGGTTTTACCGTCACATTAACTGAACGCTAACGGCAGCAGTTAATCCCTTGTGACTCGTTAAGTTTACATTAGCTTACCAGCCACACCTAGATACAGAAAGAGGAGCGGAAAAACACGCAACCAAGCCACGTCTTACGGGTTTACGTGTCCTAGATAGGGTTTACGCTGTCTTCGATATGAACAACAACGTTAAAAGTCAAATAACTAAATAATTAAACGTTCAGCCAGTGTAACAAATACCTTTTCTTGATTTTTCTTCTCGCAGTACTGCCGCCTGTTTTCAAATTTAACTGACGTTTATTCTCGCGAGAAGTATGAAGAGTAAACGTAGTCCATGCGTCATGCGCAGTCGATGGGCATGAGGCTTTTTTGTAGTCTTGCTGTGTGCCCTGAGCTTAGCCTGTCAGGAGAACCTATTGATTTAATTTCTCAATAAGATGACTTTGCAGTGACAGATTTGTCCTGCTGAAAACGGGAAGCTTTTGATTAATAAAAGTTGGTAAAACATCAGAAACAAAATGTTTGGTTCCCGTCTTTTATCGATCCATTTCTCAGCAGAAAAGTCTTTCCTTGTAGCAGTTTTACAGAAGAGTAGTTTGTCTGTCTCTCCATGTATTCATATAATCTTATCAGACATATTTCAACTTTCTTTTGTCTTATTGTACAATATACCCATTAGATTAACTTGTATGTGTTGGCGAATGATCAGGCCTTGAAATTAAACTCAATTTCCACAGGAACTCCTGCTTTTCAAACTTTGTAAAACCCCAAATTGCCATTTCATTCTGAAATATTTTTAACCCTTTTATTTTTTCTTGCTGTAGCCTACTCAGCGAAAGGGCTTTGTGTTGCCTGTAAGGAAAAGTTCAGTGTTTAGTGCAACTTCTTTAAAGGCATTCATACTGAAATCACTGTGAGACAAAGAAATCAAAATATCTTGACACAGCCTCCCTATATTGGGTTTGTATAACTATATTTAATCAGTAAATCCCATGGAAATATCTAGGTTATCACATGGCTTAATTTTTGGTTCAATGAAAGAAATTTGTATTCACTTATACACCTTTAACTTACCTCCTGGATAAATTATCCAAATTTAGATCAAATAGATAATAATGTTCTACCCTGAGCTGGTGTTGTGATACCCATGGGGTCGCAGAGGACAGCCCACAAATCTCTGCAGGCAAACAGGGCACCTGGATTTATGGTATAAATAGCCATCTATCTCTGGAAATCAATTTATCATAGAGGATTCTCTGCCCGCTTGAGCATAGGACCCGTATGGGTGTTGGATTATCTAGAGGTGTATTATCAGATTGAATATTCATGCTGGTGGATGTAAGGGCTGAAAGTCTACATTAGTCCTAACACCTGATTTGTCATTTTCCAGAAAGATGTCAAGAGTGGCTATCATTAATGCAAACCCTTGGACACATGCAGTAAGTGCTCTTAACACATCTAAATACTAATAAGAGCGTACAACTGCTGAGACATTCAATCCTCGAGCTAACATTTCTCTTTACAGTAAAGTCATGTACACTATGTGATACATATTTATCCATTCAGACCCATAAAGTAATTTTGACACTATATCCCGTTGTGACCTACAGGATTAAGCTATATATGGGGCAAAGCACACAAATCCCCCCATAATTTTCAGACCCCGTAAAACCCAGATTATGTGCAAATGCTCACAACACATTTGATTGATTATGAATGTGTCTGGATGCATCCTTCACTGCAGTCTCTAAAGCTGGGACTGCACTGTCATCTAATCCTCTGGTTGTGTTTTTTGGCCTCATATGCTTCAAACAAACTAGGTCATATGTTGTTATGTCAGATCACGAGGTTAAGTCTGTTTGCAGCAATAATAAAAAAAAACTGGGTGAAAATCCTGCATCAGTCTCTCATGGCTGAATCCTTCTCCCTCTAAGAACTGTGTCTCTTTTCAGGGTCTTTGTGGCCTCAAGTGTAATAATAGGAACGGTACACTCTTGTGGACAGTCTGTCCTTAGAGGCATTCAGATAAATGATGAATGAAAACTGATGGAGGAATGAAAAAGAGGCAGGGATTTTTTTGCCGCCTATTTTGATACCTCTGCTATAGCCATTGCTTATATGTGGGAAGATCAGTTTTGAATATTTTGGATGGATGGGGGTCCAACAGTGATGAGAGAATGGGTCTGACATCTTAATATAACCTTATGGCAGTGCTACAATTGAAGGAGAGCCCCGCACATTTTACAAGTTCAGTTAAAGTATTTATTATGAGACATATCCAGATGAACCAAGATCCTTTGATCTGGAGGATTTTTGTCTGTGGTTTGCAACAACAACCCTATTAATGCAATCGAAGGTACTTTTGTGTATGCAAACAGGCCTATTCACAGAATTGGCTGGGGCCCTGAAAATCCCAGAGAATGGGCCCTACCCAGTTGTGATTTAATGATGATGTCAATGCATGTGTGCTGGATCAGTAGCATTGGTTCTAGCATTTGTCCTGGCTAATGGTTACCTCATTTTGGAGCTGAAAAGTGTGTCAAGCTATAATAGCTTCTGATGTTGAATGGATTTATTTGTGCAAGTTTTTAACCCCATTTAACAACTTTACACCCATTTGAGCCACTTTTATTTGCTTCTTTTAATTAATTTTGCACACTTTTTACCCATTTTTGCCACATTTTATCTGATTTTCATCACTTATTTCCTGCCTAGTTTTGCCAACCCTCTTTTCAACCCCTTTCCCGATGTTTTTTTTCTTTTGCCAATTTTGGCCTGTTTTTAATACACTTTCTGCCTTATTTTTGCTTGTGTTAGTCCATTGTTGCTACTTTAAACACATTTGACACTTTTAACCCATTTTGGCATTTTTAAACCCTTTCCCTCACTTTTTCTGTCTGCTTTTGTCCATTTTAACTCATTTTGTCATTTTAGACATTTTTATGCCTTTTTTATTCCTTTTTATGCCTTTTTGTCACTAACTTTAACCTTTTTTTGCCACATCTAACCTGTGTTTGCCACTTCCTTACTACTTTTTTTTTGCCTCTGTTAACACATTTTTGCCACTTCCAACCCATTTAAATACAGCTCTAAGAAAACAGGTTTACATTTTGAAGGCTACTACGCTAGATACATTTAGAAAAAAATGCTTTAATAAAAGGTTTCATTCAGGTTTAAAGAAAATATTTGTTATCACAGGCTAACTTTACCGTGATTTTACTGACCTCCATTGGCCCCCCCCAGTTTGGCTGGGCCCCAGAAAGACCCTTTTATACCCAGGGGCAGCCTTGTATGCAATAAATAGTTTATTTCAACTACTTTAAGGGGACAAGAGGCAAGTTGGGAAATTAGTCTGACTGTGACAGATTGATCAAGGCAATACCTCAGACTCCCATGGATGTCCATCAGACAAAACAGCAATATTTAGTTTATACCATACAGCACATGAAAGGCAATATTCATAGCTATACTTGCATTCAGCACCCAAGGGAGTGCTGAATAGGGTTATGGCTATGAATATCGCCACTAGGCAGTCCAGTACTGATGTTATGATAGAATGCTGTGATTTAGATTCAATAGCCTACAAAAGTTAAGTGTCTCCATATGGCATTGTTTGGGAAATGTAGACTTTGAGGTCTTTACAATACAGTGCCAATAAAAAGTATTGGATGTTTACCCTTTCACTGATTTTCATGGTCAATATAATTTGGCTTTTTTGACAAAGAAAAAAAATGGATTTAATGTCAAATGGAAAACAGATTTCTACAAAATAATATCAGTTAAATTAAATGCATTTTTTGGCTGCAATCACAGCTCTGAGTCTGTGTGGATAGTAGGTCTAACTCAGGCTTGCACATTTGGAAACAGCTGTTTTACGCCATTCTTCTTTGCAAAACTGCCCTTTTCAAGTCTAGCCACACATTCCCTAGTTGATTGAGGTCTGGGTTTGGAGTCAGTCACTCAAGAACATTCACCTTGTCTTTAAACCATTTCAGTGTAGCTTTCACTGTTTGCTTCAGGTCATGGTCTTGTTGGAAAATAAATCTTCTCCAAAGCTGTAGTTCTCTTGCAGACTGAATCAGATTGCCCTGCATAATTTTCCTTTATTTTGCCAAATTCATTTTATCCTCTACCTTTGCAAGCCTTGCAGGGCCATCTACTGAGAAGCATCCCCACAGCATAATGCTACTACCAGTACTTCACAGTGGGGATGGGGTGTTTGGTGATATGCAGTGTTTGGTGTCTGCCAAACTTAGCAACTTGTCTGATGGCCAAAAAGCACCATTTGGTCTCATCAGACCAAAGAACTTTCTTCCACTTGACCATGAAGTCTCCTACATGTCTTTAACTATGCCTTATCCATCCGACAAATTATATATTTTATATGCCACGAATTACGTGCACAGTTATACTAATAATTCAAGATGATAAAATTGCTATACTCTTTACTATCTGTGGTTATCTTGTCAGTATAAGTTTTGTAGTAGAGCCATTAATTTAAGATTTAGCCTAAGCTACTTTTCCAATCAAAAAAATACCACGAATCACAGTCGACCACAGGTAGACTATCGTATGTTTCCTGTACTCAGCGTATTCTGTTTACGATCTGTCTGGTGGAGTAAAATCACACTAGACCCCAGAGACCCTCCTCCTCCTCCACGGTGATCGGCATTGATACAGCAGCGCCGGTAGGGGCGGGGCAGCACTGCAGCAGTGCGCTTCTCGAGCTGTCTCCGGTAATGTCCTATAGGATACACACGCCCCTCTCCGCCCCTGCCGCGAGACAGGTGGTTGGACTGTATGCCTTCATCCGCGAGCGCTCCCTCTTAGAATAAGAAAAAAACCCACACACATATCTGTTTACAGCAGCGAAGGGTCGGTTGGCGCGAGCGCGTCCCCGATGGACTCCCAGCGTGTGACCTCCCCGATCACCGGGCGGATAGCGGGAGAGGGGGGCACCAACCGGAACGCACGAGGAGAGCCCCGCCGATTCTACAAGCAAATGTTTTCCAGCGAATCGCTCGAGCTGCTGCTCACGGAAGGGGGTCTACCGAGGGAGGAATGAGATGTGCGAGTGAGAAGTTGACACGATTTTGGTGGGAATTTGCATCAGAGAGGAGGCAGGATCATTTGTGACTATCCTCCGGTCTGGAAAGTTCCCTTCGTGTGGCGGTTCATTATGGCTTCAGGCGCCGGTAAGGCTGCACAGCCCCCCGGGCCGGGCTCCGCCGTTAACGGGACTGCGGCAGACTTCCCGAACATCGAGCAGGAGCTGTACGACTATCAGATGCACAGCAAGATGTGCAAGAAGATCGCTCAGCTCACCAAGGTAAGACCTGCCGGTGACACCGAGAGATGCGCGCGGCCGGCTAGAAGGACGCACGCGCTGTCACTGAGTGTGTGTGTCAGGCTGATTGGATGATCTGATGGCTGCCATCGCGCTGTAACATCATTACTTGGTGAGAACGTGACCTGTAACTGTCTTTTAATAGAGGACACAGTACAGAGGGGTGCCAAGATACCGCAGCAAAAAATGCCTTTTGATAAAAATCGAACATTTAAGAGATTAGAAACAACAAAAGACACCATCTTTCAGAAAAAAAACACAATCCTTCTTAACTCTCAAGGGCTTGAACATTATCGATGAGTGCCAGTGTAGTTTGACTGTATACCTCTTGGAAAACTTGGATCAGGGTTCATTTGTCTTCGTGACTGACACGGTAATCAGACATCAGCAATCACTCAGGCTTTTGGGTGCAGGCTGCAGATCTCCAGCAATTTGAGATCCCAAACCCCCAGTATACTGTGGCAGCAGTCAAGATTATTAGTTAATCTGCGGATTGCCTTTGCTGTGCATCGATTTTCGTTCGATCAGACTACTTAATTACAATGATGCTGTAAACGTTTCTATTCTGCCTGTTTATATGATCAAACGCAAAATCAGGTGCTAATTAGGAGTGAAATTGACCTGATAAATACATGAAACCATTCATTTTAACCAGAAACAGCTGAATATTGTCAAATGAATGCATTAATTGAGCAATCAGTGATAATTCAGGCATGATTACAAACAATCCATTAGCCCCTGCCTTTCCGCATGCAGAAAGGATGTGTAACAACAGCAGCAGTTATATCAGTGCCTGTTCCTGCTGGTTTTTTATACAGTAAGCAAAGCTATATGGGGATTCTCCTGCTCTCTGGTGCACAATAATGCTTACAGAAGCAGGGCATGACCCATTGCTTGTTGAGCTATGACAATTACTGATGACTGTGCACTTCTTATCTTCCTCTGATGAGTTCACCTGTGTGTGTGTGAGACCGTGCTTGTGTTCAGGAATATGTCTGCAATGCAATTCATCCTGCAGTTGTATTTGCGTGTGTTGCTTGGAGAGTTTTTTCTTCATAGGCACACACAAACAAAGATGACACACCAGAGAGGTCAGCACTTGTGTCTGTGCTTGTTAAGGAAATCTGCCAGCCAAGTCTTTCTACCTCCCAGGCCTCTCTACTCCTTCCTTCCTAATAAAAATAGAAGACAGGCCTTGTTTTTTGCTCTCTCTCAAAACTTTATGCAAGCCCTGCCAGCCTCGCTTCTTTGGCTCTTTGATGACCATGGTGAATAAATTTGAAACCGGGAATGCTGATGAAATATAAGAATCATCACATCGGATATTTGGAGTAAGCACTTTCTCTGAGCTCTGGGATGCTGGAAATGTGACACATGGTTTACTGGAGTGTTTTGGGGCTTTGGAGAGGAAGTGGGAAATGGGTCAGCTGTGGTAACCTTATATATTTAATAACCCCCCCCGCACTCACACACAGACAGTCACACACAGTCTCTCACACATGCACTTGTACTTAGCACACCTTCTCTTACTCTTCCACTCAGCCATCCACACACTTATGCTTGACTTACACAGCCCCCTCCCCCTCCACAGAGAGCGTGGTCTATCCTGGTTGAATGGGTGCTGCTTAATATAAACCAGTAGCACGTCGAAGTGTGTTTACATGGCAGAACAAGCCAATAGGAAGAAAGCGAGGGCTGACCAGGCCAGCTGTTGTGAATGTTCACATAAGCATGTGCGTGGATGGGCATACACTCACCCTTGAGAGTGTAGTGTCTTCACACAGCTCACAGAGATCAACGGTAGCATAGTCAAGTGTGTTCGTGCTAATATATGCATACACATGATTGGCAGCTCTAAATCTATGTGGTTTTCTGTGCTTTAACTCTGCTACAATACTCTGTGCTTTGTAATCCAACACAACGGGTACTGGCTTTGATATGTGAGAGAGTGTGTTTATGTGTAGGTGTGTGCTGATGTAAGAGAAAATGTGTGCTTGCCTGCTTGTCTCTTTACCTAACCTCTCCTCTGTGCACCATCCCTTCACTCCACATCTCACTCCTGTTTCAACAGCCTCATCTAAGCTTGCTAGCTCTCTTTCACACCCAAGACAGAAGATTCATTTCATGCTTTGCTGACTATGAAGTTATGGTCAATAAGCGCAGGCTTGTGAGGCTACATGAATAACATCATCGACTGGCACAATCAATATGGGGATCTCAAGACAGGATTTACAGTAGCAAAAGGCTCAAGCTAACCTCTGCCCAAACTGCACTCTTAGGGATTTACACCAAAAGGAAGAATGGAGGACTGAGGACTACTTTATTAGAGCTCACTTAATTGAGCTCAAACTGGATTGGAATTATAGTTTCACTACCAGTAGGGCTAAATCATTTATCCATGTTTAAACTCTGAACCTCCAGCCACTAACCACCGCTAACCTTAAGCTAGCTCAATAAACAGTGGTCTGTTGGTGGACAATATTGCAATTAGAAGGTATGTGTGTTCCATTCACAAACTTCTACGAAATACTTCATATTTTGAGTTCATAATTGCACAACGTGCTCTCACAATGAGAGGAAGATGCATTGTACTATGACACACTCAAAAGGCCGTGATGAATTGGATTCGGTACTGTTAGCATGCTAGTGTGCTAGCATGTGTTTACATAGCTGGCTAAAGTATTGCTATTTAAATCAAGCAAAAGGCATTTAAGTTAATTTTCTTTGAGAGAATAAGGTCAGAATAAAGTATACACTATATGGACTAAAGTATTTGGCCACACCTATTAATTATTACTGTGATGGATGCCATCTTTGCATTAAGACGGTTCATGAAATTTCATCCCTGCTGGATATCCCACAGTTGACTGCAAGTGATATTACTTTAAAGGGGAAACATTTAGGAACAACAGCAACAAAGTCGCAAAGCAGAACACCATGTAAAATCACAGAGCAGGGTTAACGACTGCTAAGTTACCTTCATCAAATGTGCCAAAATAGCTAGAGCCAGCCCTGAAAAAGTATGCAATTTGGGACACACTATATGTCACTATAAGTCATATCCAGAATAAGTACGGTGACCAAACAAAGCTTACAGTTGTTACCTCTCATTAGCAAGTATAAAAAATTGTCAGTTATCTTTTCAGTTATTTAGTCTACTTCTATGGGTCTGATGGGCGACCTGTTAATTTAAGTAAAAAAATGTTAACCATCGGGCATGTGGTGAAAATTCAAAAATAAGATAGGATGCTGCCTATCTGATGCTAACATTAGCTGCTAACTTTACCCTAACCCAAGCAGGCTAATAGTGGCCTGTTTGGCCTCAAGTGGTGAACATTACACGCTTCAGGGAGTACTGTCATATAGCCATTAGTCAGTGAAATGACTTGTAGCCTACATGTCTATCTATTTAAAGTTCACTTACTAACGTTATCTTCCATTAACCACTAAATAGACCCCCAAAACAGCCACAAAAAGTGCTCCTTAAGTTGCTTCTTTGTGTGAAAAAAGCCTATCTGAAATATTTTGACTTTAAGAGCTTCACTACCCAGTGCTAAGTGCCTGACCTGATTGATGTTCCTGTGACTAACTGCAAGGAAACTTATTCAGCTAGTTGTGTAGGGGTGAGATATGATTTAGCTTTGAAGTTATTAAATTGGTTTCAGAAAGAGATGTGTAGTAGTGTATCTCGCCACCCAGTCCTGACCTCCTAAGTTTGGGAATCACTGGCTTGTATCTAAACAAGTTCCAGGAGCACCCTTGCTAAATCCCCCTCCCTCCTACTTTATTTTCCTCCTTCCATCATTAGTCTCACTTTCAAACTGGCATTGAGGACAGCCAAGTTCAGCACGCACACTCGCTCCCCAAAGAGCCTGCCCTCGTTTCAGAGTCCCCTCTCATGCCTCTGAGTCACAAGTAATAGTTTGTGAGGCAAAGTTCATGCACTATGACGTGACTGAATACCAAGCATCTCTTACTGTGTGACTGACAGGATGGAGAGAGGTGTGTTTCTGACTATGATATTGAAAGCTGTTCCTGGCCTGATCAATGATGTCTGGGGATGAATTATAAGGAATACGACATACATAGATTAATGGTCACCCAGAGTGTTGAGAGCATGTGTGTTCAAGAGAGATGTGGTGACATGGACACACTCACATGCACACAAGAGGGAATGTCCGGCCGTGCTGTGCCAGCTCTGTGCTGCAGACAGAGAGGCGTCTGGATAAAATATGAGCCTATGTGTCCCCTGCATACACTCATTCACATGCACAAACACACACCTCTGTCAGTGTGTAAGTGAGACGTCAGGGTCAGTGGGAGTGGATGATGACACTGTAGGCATGGCGTGGAGGGTAATGTGAATAGTGGGGAGAAACACGCCATATTTCAGGTGTTAGTCAGGATCTATATTGGTCAGAGAAGCAGGCAGGCATGCAGGCAGGGGAATCACTGCATGAAGCTACAGGAACAGGACAGTATTAACACACAAGTCTTTGTTTACTGTACAAACACACGGTTTGTCAGTGTTGCTATTTAACCTCTATTATTTGTGTTTGAGGATTATTGTGTGTCCATGGCGGTCAGTGTCACTCTGTTTATGAGGAGGCTGCCAGCTAAGAATGAAAGGCTTAGTATTACTGTAGATTTGTGGAATGAATATGGAAAGCAACCCCACACATCAAAACAATAACAATGTGAACAAATCAGTTCAAAATAAGGTTTGATGTTTGATATTATCCAGCGTTTCCCACAGGATTTTTGCAGACATGGTTGTGAGGACCCTGAACCTCTTAGGGGGTCCAGGGCTTTGCTCCCCAGGGAGAAAACTGTTTTGAAGTTGAATGCACTAATCCTGTACATTTTTAGGGCAAAATGAAGAGGAAAAAACTATGAAAAAAAATGGATTTGCCAATTACAGCTTTCATTTTTTTCCTTGTCTGACCTGACAATAAATATTTTTCATGATACATATTTTCCTGTATTAAAAGAAATCTATTATTTGCTTCTAAAGATTACTTTTTGCTGTATCTCTAATGTTTTATAAGAAGTTCTATATTTATAATAAAACATCTACTTTGTATAAATGTTCTATCTAAAAAAAATCTTCCAAACTGCAGCAGGTCACATGACTATCTCTGAATTTAACTCAAACTAATCCTCACCAGAAAGCTGTGTCACAGCCTTTATTCCCTTTATTGGTGTTTATTTTTATTCCATTTAAAGAACAGAGACATTTACAGCAGCTGTATTCTCTTTAACTCCTGAAAGGATATCCAACAGATAACTAAAATAAGAGACAGTTTCACTCAGCTACAACTGAAATCTTTTACCTGACTGCCTCTTTCCCTTTCTCTGCCTTATTAGTGGGTGCAAAGTGTTTTAACATGTTTTAAATCCCCTATAAATACTGTTATTATTTCCTGTAAAGTGATACGTCTGACTGAAGCTCGGTATTCTCACATTTTGCATGATGTAGTTTTGTCACTCAAGGCGAGAATATTACCAGAATATTTGTTGAATTAGACATTATGGTAGCATGCTACGCAGCCTGCACGTGAAAGACATAGTGGGAGCTGTTCAATCCTACATGGATAGGAGAGGGACAAATGTTTCACCTGAACTATTTCAAGGCTTCGTCTCCTGTAGCGAGAGTCTGAAGCTCAGTCACACAGCGCAGAGCGTTTGTTCATGCCACACTGTGTACCCAGAAACAGCTCACGTGCGTGTGCAGTTCACTGTTGAGCAGGCTGACGGGATGTCGGCTTTATGAAAATGTAACATTGTTGGGGCAAATTAGATTATGGCGATGAAAATCAAACTATGGTGGAGCGCCATGGTCTTGGCCAGCCTTTCCCAAACCTCAGCATGCTGTGGCCCAATTTGAGACCTGAAAAATCTTCTGGGGCCCACCAAAACACTTATTTACCTTATCAATACCAGTTAAACCACGACACCGGTTCCATAAGATGAAATAAACAATTAACAGGTGACATGACTTCAAACTTCTTTGTTTTTTTTAACTTCAGAAAATTAAAGTAATAACAATTGATCAAGTATTTTATGACCATGTAAAACATAATTTTTCACTATGATTTTTGTGTATTGCAAATGACCTCCTTCGGCCCACCTATAGAGCCTCATGGACCCAGCTGTGGGCCCCGACCCACACTTTGGGAAGCACTGGTCTAGGTAAATGATGGGAAACAGTGGCGGTTAATAATGAACATTTTGAATGAAGCCCCAAATGTAAAACAATTACTAGACTGTCTCCTTTCATGCTCCCCTCTCACAAAAAAAAGAGGTGTGTATGTATCAGTATTGGCTAGAATGGCTATTGAATGAAATATTGGCATATCAGATATAAGCAAAAATCCAGTATTGTGCATCCCTAGTTTTGTTTTTGAGGAAACAGTTTCTTCTAGAATCCAGTACTTGGATATAATAACACCAAACAGTGATGTAAAGATTCAAAGATTATCATGTTATTTAGATTTAAACAGCTAATTAAGAGTTTGTCCAAAATAAAGCAGCTATATATTCAATTTATAGTAAATCAACTATCGAGGCTTATGGACAGATTTCAGTACTTTTTAATCAAAAGTGAAAATCTTCTCACAGCCTGTGCTGAAATCTTTCATTGTCAGCTTAAACTCAACAATGATGGGCTGTTTGAACTTGAAATCATTCTGCAGAGGGATCCAAAAATAGCAGAAGTACTCTGTGAAAGCACATTTTCCTCAATCCCTTGACCCAAGGGACACAAAAAAAGTAACATTTCAGCAACTGTACAAAAAGACCAAAAATAATCACAAAGAAAGCCCTAAGACACAGAAGGCTAATAGTACAAACACAATGATGAGCTCGTTTTATTATTCATTTTTATACATGTAGACCAGAGAGGATATTATTACTATAACATAGCAGTGGAGGTTTGGCTGTCACTTCTGTTTAAGCAGCAATAAGAGCATGACATCATGACTGACAAGATTGATTTTAAAGCAGCTTTACATAGGATTTATGTCTGAAAAAGCAGATTTTTTGACACTTGTAAAGTCTCTGCTTGCTCGTTGTCAACACTCTCCAGGTGATTTATTCCCTGAACATGAAGAATGAGGAGCAGGAGGCGGCCCTGCAGTCCTTGAGCCACGCCCACCATGAAGAGCTGCACCGCATCCTGATGGAGACATGCCACGAAGGGGAGGGGTCAGCATTGAGGACACGCCTCCTTGAGCTGCAGGAGTCTCTGGATGAGCAGCAGAGAGTTGGTGCCCAGGTGTGTATGTGCATGATTGTGTCTGTGTAAGCACCTTTAACCTCCCAATCATGAGATAAACTGACCTCATTCAAGGACATGTTGTATTGCTGTTATTTAGCCTGCAAACTCCCAGGGGGGGAGGCAGCAAATCGAACACGCCCCTCATGTGACCTACAACAGTCAACCTCAGTCAGATAGCCTCTAACTTCACCCTGCCCAACACTTCATGCCTAATTTACATGCAGCACACCACAATGAAACACCAAGATGAATCATAAATACCCATCTGACGTTCTTTGGAAACAGACTGAATCTAAACAACCCAAGACATGAGACATTCTTACTGACTTTAAAGTTTAAACTCTTTATTTGGAAACATGCAGCGCTGCTCATCTGTCTGGGATGTTATTTACCTTTATATGCTTCCTTTTAGCGTGCAGCCATTTTTCTCTGCCAATTTAGGAGCATGGAATCACAAGAGCCCAACACCAAATACATCCCTAACTGTGAGCTAATTACTTCTGCTAAAAGGCTCGGTTTCTGTGAGTGTGTAAACACGCAAGTGTGGTCAAAAAGGTGTTTGTAAATTTTTGGTGACCAGAGGCCTAAACACAATACATGTGCAGAGCACACTGAAAGAGGTCTACTGCAAAACAAATACAGTTAGTAGGAAGAATATTGGAGCAGACTAGTGCCACAGTGGCTGATGTATAATTATGAGAATGCAATAAGCAGAACAATGTAGATAGCAGAGTGATATAAAATGCAGCCCGATGCTTATTACCAGATCTTTTAGAATATACATCAACAGCACTTAAAGTCAAAAGTTGATTAATATTTCACATTACATAATGATATTGCAGTTCTGCAGCAAATGTTTGTGGTAAACACAAAATCAGACCCAGATCAAAAAAGTAAAGACTCTGAATCTGCAACAGCGAGGTCACAAAGCGCCATTATCACTACACCTTTTTACTTATACATATAATTCACAGCAGTGTAATACTGGTGTTCCAGAGTGGGATTGTGAAGTTGCATTACAACTTTGCACTAGTGCAAAAGGCAAGACATGACAATACACAATGGGAGCCTCATGAACCTACATATTCAGACATGCAAAGACATACACAGAGCTGTTCTGCCTTGTCCGCTCTGATTCTTTTAGCTTGTCCCTGGTGCACCACTGTTACTATGTCAAATGGAAGATCAGTGGTTAGATTACTTGGTCTCACTGTTACAACTATGCCACATAAATACCTCTAAAGGGGAGATGTTAGAGAGAAAATGCAGCCAGTGTTGTGTTTATATACTTTTCATATTTGTATTCAACAGTCATGATTACATAAAGTCAGACTAATACATTTTTAAATTGTAACCTATTTTTGAAAATGTTAGACCCCATACATTACAACAAATAATGACAAATTTAACAGCTGTGATCATGTGGTGTGCAACAAGGTCACCAACATAGCACACTGCACACTAAAGCCTGGCTCACACTACTAGTTAATCTTGCCAGTTTTGATCTGATTCCTTCTTTCTGACCAAAGTCAGCAAAGACACGGTTATCAAACTGTTCTAACAGTTATCTTGATAGACTTTCCTGTGATGTGTGATGATCACTTCTTTTCTCATCTGCTGGGGAGACGATCTGAGCCACTCCAACTTGAGATCATCTGTTGATGTTCAGTATTTATGATCAGAAATCTTACTGTGTGGGGGGAACACCTAGGGCAGCTGAGCAGGTGTGAGCATATGGAAAATAACAGAAAAAAAAGAACAGTTAAGGGAAAACATAACAGTGATGTTATCATGTGTCACAATTTTTGTTTTCTGGAAACCTTAATGTATTTTAAAACTTAGTTCAGAATCATGATTACTTCAATTTTCATAGCTTCAACCTCACTATTTCAAAAAAGCACACTAGTCACAATGTGTTCCACATTTAAAGGACTATTTAAATGGACATTGTTGCAGCTTATCACCTTAATAGATGCAGTATTCACTTGAATGCATCTCTCTTGGATCTCAGCACAATCAAACTCTGTAGAGATATATGGATGGATATTTACAGCATGAACCACACAAATCAATGAATTTTGGGATAGAAAGACCATGGCAGTCATTTAGCCTTTTTTACATCCTTAATATGTATACATTTGCTGTTTTAAAAAGTTACAATGCTGCTGGTCCCCAACATTCCTAAAACTGTTTGTATTTCAATGTTATTTTAACAAATTGCACAAAAGGAAAAGAAAGTTTGACCACCTCTACCTAGAAAGACTGTGGCAAGTCATTTTGATGGCATGGTTTTAAGCTTCACTTAAACTGATACATTTTTCTGCAGTGGCAGCTGCATCTTGGTTGTTTAGCAGCACTCACTGTTTCTCACAAATTAAGGGGCATATTGATCCAATTTTGATGTTTGTAGCTTAATTAAACAGGATAAATGTGCTGCTCTGTGGTGCTGATCAGGGCTACTTTGAATGACTATTTCAGGGGGGACCATACTATAACATCAGTGTTAATTTCGTCGACTAAAATTATGACTAAAAATGTTTGTCGACAACCTTTTTTCCATGACAAAAACTTGACTAAAACTAACAAAAATAGATCTGTGATGACTAAAACTAACAAAAACTAAGTTTAGTTTTCGTCAAGATGACTATAACTAGACTAAAATGCTATGTAGTTTTCATCGGACATTTAAATCTGTGATATTTCTCCACAGTGGGCTTATCCATCAAAAAAACAATGCATCTATAGCTTTTCTGCCTCTCAGCTGTAGAAAGCAGAGACCCCAGGTTTAACAGGGTGCGTATAGCACACTACAATGACTTGGTACCAGATTAATGCAAGAAAATCAATGCTTGGACGAAAAGTAAAGACTAAAATGTGAGGACTTTATATGGACTAAAACTAGACTAAACTGTTTTGAGTTTTCGTCGACTAAAACTAGACTAAAACTAAAAAGGGCAGAAATGACTTAAATGTGACTAAAACTAAAATGCATTTCATTTAAAGACTGAAACTAAGACTGAAATTAAAAATAGCTGCCAAAATGAATGCTGTATGACATCACTTATGTTGCTGTTTTATAGATGTCAGAAAACACTGTTTTGGCTATCACCAGAACATTTCATTATGGGCTTTGTCAATCAGATTTACCTTAAAAATTAAAGCTTGTTATTTTAGTACAGAGAGGTCCAAGTATAAACGTGCAAAATAAGCATTGACAAAAAATGATTAATTGGTTTGATATAAAAGACTGGAAAAGCACTCAGAGAGTGCAAACCTCTGCCATCAGCCCTATCTCCCAATAGTAAAGAATCCTTTAAAAACATTCCTGGATTCAGACGGTGATCCGGATGACTCCCAAAATCTAATTCACCGATTACTCCTCCCCTGGTGGGATGGAGACACAGTGAGGAAAAACATTGGCTTTGCTACGTGTGGACTGTCATGGCAGAAGCACCCACGGTCTCACCGGACGACTGAAAGTCATGGCAGAGGGTGAATATTCTTCTATTCCTCCCAGCATTCTGAGTATTCTCGCTACAATTTGCTGTCTTTCTCTATGTTACACTCCAACTCGTCTCCTCGACCAGGCGTGTGTCTTTCAAACTCTATAAACTCCAAAACTTTGAATAAGTTACTCATGTACGCCATCTCCTGGTGTAAAGTGGTAACAGCACAGACCTCTGCCATTAGCCCTATCTCCCAATAGTACAGATACCTTTAAAAAAATTCCTGGATCCAGACGGTGATCAGGATCAGTCCCAAAAGCTAATCAGTTCTTTCTTATACCATTTCTGACTTTTCCTGAAAATTTCATGAAAATCCGTCCATGACTTTTTGAGTTATGTTGCTAACAAACAAACAACTTGTGGCAGCCTCATAGTGAGATTCATGCTACTATGGGTTAATGACATTTAAGCTAATTTTATGTATGCATTGTCATAAATGTATCTAACCCTATGGGGGTTTCTAGCTATGCGCTCCCTGGAAAGTCAAAGCATGCTGCTTGACTGACCTAGGGAGCATCTTTTGAGCAGAGCCATCTCTGTCAAGTAAAATGTATATCCATTTGGCAATAAAATGCTCGAATGTATGAGATTGTTCCTGACTGAAAGGTATTTCTGTTTTTATTTGTAACTATTAAAGAGTTCATAATCTAGTTGTCAAAATGACCTCCCACACTCTTTCATAGGTTTGGAATTGCCTTTCTAGTGTTAACATGGTAGCACTGGCAAATGGTACCAAATCTAGATCATGTTTTGAGCAACATCGGAAGTATTTAAGGAAACAAGTATTTCCCTGTCTACTTAGGATGTATGCAAAAGGGCCAGTTTCTTGTTACATGGTTTCCTTTGTGCCTCCAGGTGCAGGCAGACTTTGAATGTTTCCGTATGCATGCGGAGGAGAGGGAGCGTGAAACAGAGGCAGAACTGAGAAAGGAGTTTGAAGAGAGACTGCAAACCACAGAGGAAGAGCTCCAGGAGGTCAAGGCCCAAATGAGCGACGCCCAGGAGGAGAGCCTACACCTGAGCGAAGAGCTAGAGAAGGCCGAGAATCAGATCCAGGAGCTGAAGGCAAAATGTGAGGATCTCCAGAAAGCAGCTGAGGTGGAGAGACAGTGTAAGGATGAGGAGAAACAGAAAGAGGACAAGGAGAGGCAAACAGAGGAGCGGGAGGACTTGAGAAGAGTCAAAGCGCTCTTGGAGGAGGTGAGAGAACTGAAGGAGGAGAGGGATCGAGCTGAGGCGGAGAGGAGGCGAGCGGAGAAGGATGAACGAGAGCGATGGGAGCAGAAGATTAACGACCTGAACGAGGAGAATGAGGAGAAAAGGAGGAAGATGGAGGCAGAGTGGAGGGAGGAGCGGCAGAGGTGGGAGGACAGGGAGGAAGAGGAGAAGAAAGGGATGCACAGCGCTCTGAGGGAGAGAGTAAAAAGGGCGGAGGCGGAGGTGGAAAATCACCTGGAGAAGTTGGCTGAGAGCAAGAGAAACACGGTCAAACTACAAGAGCGAATACAGGTATACAAACACACACATTACCCATAATCCTTTTCCACCCACTATAATCCAAAGCTGTGAACAGGGAGCTGTAAGGAAACTGGAAAGTTGCTAATGATGGTGTTGATGGGAAAGGAGGGTGCAGAGAAAGAAAGAGAAAAGAGAGAGGTGGGATTGTGCTCGTCTAAACCACAGGCTGCCTCCCTGAGTGCTATTCCCTCTGCCAGCTATCTGCTAATGAGCAGTTTGAGCAGGATAGATTTGCTGCACCACCACCATTACCACCTCGTAGATGAGCATTAAGAAGCCCTACGAGAGTTGGCACAGAGCTGACATAAGCCCTGGCAGTAAACCATTAAAGGCTCACAGCTGGGCCAGATAGCTCCCTGACTCACCACATTTTATCCCATTTTTCCTTGTCTCCACATTCTTTCTCTCCCTCCTGTTCATCTGTGTCAAATTTGTGTCAGCCTCTCTCTCTTCTTCCTCACATTTTTTCTATTTTCTACACCCCCATGCGCCTTTTCAGCCCACAATATACTGCTGCATTGACCTATTCTATTCCCTTTGAAAAAAAAAAAACTCCAGGATCTAGAGGAAGAGCTGGAGCTGGATCGGAGGCGTGTTTCTGAGGCAGAGGGTGTGGCCAAGCGGGCAGAGGAGGAGCTAGCGGTGGCGAAGGAAAGGCTGCTGCTGCAGGAGGATGAGCTGCAGAGCAGAGCAGGTGATCAGTCAGTCGCCCGTCTCACCTGTCTGCTGGGGAAATCTCTGCTGAGCTCAGTGCATTTCCATTATTCATTGTGACTCAGCCAGCGCTAATGAAGTTATAGCCTCATGCCGTTTTAATATATACAGCAAATGCAACACGCTTACATTATTCATCCACCACAAAGGGGAACAGTTTCATCACAGTGTCATATTACCTAGTCAGCAAAAATGCCCCAAATTTTATTTATTGCATGAGAAAGTTTTTTTGTTTCAGGCACTTCCTCATTCAGTTTCGGTCCACTCTGCTTCTGTTATGCATAATCAGTCAATATGTGCTTGTGCATATTTTGGAGATGTGCTTGCATTTATTTGGGTGTCAAGTTGTTGTGTATCTTCTGTGTGTAAATGTATCAGAGGAGCTGCAGAACCGCGGGGGCTGCGAGGTATGTGTGTGTGCTGAAGTGGATGAGCTGAGGAGCCAGGTGAGCCGGTTGCAGAGCAAGAACAGAGAGCTGGAACTGCAGAGCAGCGGCAGGAACAGTGACCATGCCCGGCAGATCCGCCAGGTAAAACATGCACAGTCACAAGCACAGGGGATAGCTTTAGATGTATGACATATTTGTTAAAAGGAAAGGTTTTAATTTCAGTTGTCATGTTTTTTTATTGAGACCAATCTGCACCTGTTCTACAGAATAATATTATTCAGTGCATTTTCTTTTACATTTTTATTCTCATTCATCTACATTCATTCATGTTTCTTGAAAAAAACCAAATCAGACCTCCTTTACGTAAACCTTTGGTCATTGAGTGCATGTTTGTTGTGTTCCCAGCATGCTGAGGCTCTATCCAGTCTGCGCTCAGAGATGGTGAGAGCCCAAACAGAGGAGCTGCGTCGCATTCAAAAACATGCAGATGATGAGAGGGACAAGCTGCAGAAGGAGATAGATAAGGAGAGAGAGACCCTGCAGAGGGAGAGAGAACAGGAAAAGGAAGAGTATGAGAAGAACAGAAACAGACTGCAGAGGGAGAGAGAGGAGGAGAAGGAGGCGCTGTACAAGGAGGTGGAAGAGTCAAAAGAACGTCTGAGGAGAGAGAAGGAGGAAGAAGTGGACCGCCTGAGGAAGGAGCTGGAGGTGGAGAGGGTTCGCGGTCGCTCACAGTTGGACAAAAGCATTGAACAAGTGGAACAGGAGAGAGCAAACGTGCAGCTGAAGCTGGAGGAGGAGAAAAAAAGATTGGTGGAGAAGGCTGAGGAGGACAGGAAGCGGTTGAAGGAGCAAGTGCGGAAGGCAATAGAGGAGGTGATGAGGAGGCACGCAGCTGAACTTCAAAGTGTCCAGGAAGCTCTGAGCTCAGAGAAGAAGACCAACCAAGAGGTCAGAATTCATCTCACTGTTAACAACTAACAGATACTTTTAGATTCAGTTAAGAAACAGCCCACATAGGTATACTTGTTTATTAACCTACAAAAGCATATCATTTCATATCAAATCATATCGTATCGTTTCATATTGCATCACATCTTATTGCATCATATTATCAGTTACCCTGCAATTCCCTCCCCTATTGGACACAAAGATCCACATGGTTCAATAGTAGGACTGACTTGATTCAGCAATTATATGCTTGCTCTAATAAAACTACAATAAGGTACATTGTGATGCAGATGATATTCAACTCTACTTATTTGTAAAGTTAAAATGGAACCAATCAGTTAACTCACAGTTTGCCTTAAAGATACAAAGATTTATATAACAGAGGCAAAACTCAAATAATCATGATGGCTTATTTACCTTAGATGTATTATCTAGTGATAAAGTGGCCCTAAAGGCATCAGCCTGAAATCAATCACCACCTTCAGGAATCTGAGTGTTAAGTTTATAAGGATACATCATTTATCTCCCACTCAAAATACATTTCAAGGGCAAAAATGTTTTAAAATCTTTGTAAAAGCAAAAATCTGACATTTCATGGTCTTTTCCATATTTGTTGCTAATCAGCTGGGTTATTGCATTTCCCTGTTATCACGTGCTGTTCAAATATGATTTAATTGATTGATATGATTATTTGAACACCTCTCAGGCATTGAGATATTTGCCTGCACACTATAAATCAGGTGTCAGGGAGAATATATTTACATGCACACCTTATTATACATACAGTCAAATAGCCACATTTTGTTATAGTTTATTTTTATACCAAGGCTGTCATATTTCTTTCTTTGTCAGAGCATTCGAACTGACAGCCCCACTAAAGGACAGCCTCTGTTATGAAAGAGGACACATTTTTCCACAATGTGCATTTATCTGAATTTAAAAATAGCCTGCCATGCAGCTGTGGCAGCCAGCCCCCCATATACGCGTAATTATTTTAGTTTAGCTTCTCTCAGACTTTTGATTTTGCATACAAGGACAAACTGCTTTGAGAAATAATTTTGCCTTTCATCCTGTCACACAGCTGAGACAGTAATACTCCCCCCTGCTCCCTCTCTGTCTGTCTGATGCAAATGAGCGTTTTATAGAGACTTGCTTAAGAAAACACAGAAATCATGTTTCTCCAGCAGGGATACAGCAGGAGTATATTAAAACCCCTTTTCATAATAATGAACATTTTAAAGCTTTGCTTTATTTGTGTGACATTAAGGGGTTTACTGTAATCTACACTCACCAAGAACAGCTCCTCATACTCTAGCCTCCCTCTCTGATTTAAACATTTTTAAAAGTCTGAAGAGGTGAAATGACACATTTCTTAACAAATGCAAAGATAAGAAGAAAGTCTGAATTGTGAATACATTTTGTAAAACGGATAGTTTTTTTTTTAGTTTGATTTGCTATCAAGACCCTTCGAGAAGTCCCTCCCCATTTGATCTAAATGCTTACTGAACAAAATGTTTTTATGTGATTCTCTGCCAATTGAGTCTTTAAGTAATTTCACTGTAATTGATTAAGTTTACCAAGTAATAGTAAGAAGATTATAACAAGTTAAGTTTAAGTTACAAAAACAGGAGATAAGTACAGTGGTCTTGGGGTGCAATACAAAATTACAACATCTGAAACACTTTACAAAGTTTAAATTGAATTCACATTAACCAAAACTAATTTACATTTCAATAAACCCATTAACATTAGCAAAACATTTTTACAGATGACAAAATAAATGTACATTTTACCAAACAAATTTACAAGGTCTGATGCAAAAAAATGTCTGAAACTCTTTTACAAACTTGACACAAACTGACAAAGTCTTAAACACTTTTCCTAAACCTAACACAAACTGATAGAGTCTGAAACACTTTTACAAAACTTGACACAAATTTACATTAACCAAAACAAAGTTAAAGTTTTCAGACCCCCGTACAATAGCAAAACACTTTTACAAATTTTGGTACAAATTTACAAAGTCCGATACGAAATTGCAAAGTCTGAAACTCTTACAAAACTTCAAACAGATTTACAAAGTCTGATACAAAATTATAAAGTCAGAAACAATCTTTAACAAAATTTTAAAAAATGTATAAAGGTTAATACAAATCACATAGTCTGAAACACTTTTACAAAGCTTGAAACTTGAGTCACCTCTGCTATTCCTAACATTCCCTTTCCTTAATAAACCATTGTTTGTAAATTAGTTTCAGAAGTTGTAAAAGTGTTCTGTTCTACAACTTGTTTATTGTCTCAGCTCATGTGGAAGTATTTTGTGATTTGTGAATTTGTTTTGTAAAATGTAAACTTAACGTTTTCAATATAGTTTTTTTAGATTTTGAATTTGTTTCATGAAATGTAAAAATGTTTTAGTTTGGAGTGTTTCAAGACATAATTTGTGTTGGACTTTTTGTAAATTTGTTTTGCAAAATTTAAATTTGTTGTGTCATTTGCTACTGAAATTATTTTTATGAAATGTAAAAATGTTTTGGTTGATGTACATTTTTGAAAGGCTGTGTAAAAGTGTTTAGGACCTTGTAATTTTGTATTGGGCTTCCAGGCCACCATAGATAAGTCATTACCTTAATGACAGTTTTGATAAAGATTAATTTTCTTGGCAGGTGTGTGCACGATTAGAAATAGAAAGAAGGAGCAGCGAGGAGCACCGTGGCATTCTGGAGAAGGAAAGAGAGGAGCTGAGGACAAAACTGAGAGATGCCAATAATGAGGTTAGAGATCATATTTCACTTTTGCGTGTGCAACTTTATCCGATGTAATAGACCAGATAAATCTATTTATAAGATAAATGATAACCCCCATAATTAATCAGAGATTAATGTGAAGTGAAAGTGTCTGTTCTTTTAGATCTGCAGGATGGAATCAGTCATCCAAATGCAAGATAAGAAGGAGAAGATGGCCCCTGAAGCTGCCCCCTCCTGTGGTCTGCAGTGCTCCCGTCTGGAAGAGGAACTCCACCAGACTCGGACCCGACTGGCTCGGCTACAGGAGGAGGCAGAGAAGCAGCGGGACAGACAGCAGAGGGACATCGTGTCCCTTAGAGCCGACAAACACCGTCTGGAGGAGAAAATCCTGGAGCAGAGCCGATTGAACGCAGAGAGGAGTCTTCTAGAGCAGAGCCAGCGGCACATGGAGGATCGGATCAGGTAGCCGAATCAACGCCTACCTGCCAGAACTGCTTAGTCCAACATTAAAAAGTCTCAACCATGCTTGTTATCACCCTCTGCACCCTTCTGTTAGAGGATCCCAGGGGAGAGATCAAAGCTGAGGAGAAAATCTACTCAAAATGTAGCTCACGACTACCTACAGCATCTTTCCCCTCTCTGTTTCATTTGAATAAGCTTTATTGGCATGCAGAGTGTTTAAGTAGAACAAAACATGCCAAGACATGAGCTGGAGCAATTAATATGATACATGATGCTACAAGCGATGCATTAAGCAGCAGCAGTGCTTGAGTGAATATTAAATCAATATCACAATCCAAATAAACATTAGCTCCGTTTTTTAAAACCAATTAGCCTGTCACGTCTCATCTGCTGATCCTAAATCTAACAGCTTCATCTACATTAAACACTGATTATGATAACACACTATATATAGGGGATATTTGAATGGATTTTAGTTGCTCTAACTACATGTTTTAATCCAGTTTTTGGTGTAGAAAATGGGATTGTCAGGATGCCAGAATTTTCACATAAATAGGATCCTTGCAAAATTCAAACATTACCTTTAGCAATTTTTATACCACAATAAAATAGAAGTCCAGGCACCAAATACTCTGTTATTTTTTGGTTTTAATAACCAAAAATACAGGCAAACTTTTGCCCAGTGTCTTGCACAAGTAAGTTACCAGTGTTTAGACAGTGGACAGGAGATTTCTCCAAACATCTTTTTCACTTTACAATTCTTTGAATCCCCTAAACTGACAGTTCGCATCGTAGTGGAAACACGTATTGCAGAGAGAACTATTGTAGAGGAAAACAACACTAAGCTTTACTTAAATATTTATTTACTCTCCTGTTATGCAGGTGTCTGTGATTTAGAAAGCCCTTCAAAGTTTTTTGAAGAGAAAAGCTAAAATAATCTTGATGTCTTCTAAATCTAAATCTTGATATTAGTACTTTAAAATCAGGGAGAACAGGGTTTGGTAGCATTACTTTTGAAACAAACTCATATCGCTTTCTCAACAAGTTATAGCGACACGTGCGTACTGGCACAGAGTGTTTACCTTCCTCAGGAACACTGCAACACCATTGTGCCTACAGGAAAGAAAGAGGGACAATCAGTGCAGACCATTCATCGAGTTTCTTTTTTTCTTTCTCTCTTTTTTGAGGCCACAAAAGGGAAAGGAAATTGGGGATTTTTCTTTCAGTAATGGATTACTTTTATAAAAATGTAACTAATAACGGATCACTTGAATTGTAAAACTAACGTGTTATGTTGCTCATTACAACATTACCTCCAACACTGAGGGAGAAGTACACAAGCAAAAAAGACAATTACAGGAGTACATGGTGGGCTGTAGAAAAATGAAATGAATAGTCATTTTGCATGTCGATTACCTCTGCCTCACTTCCTGCTTTGCTTCATACCTGCAGGGCAGAGTGTGAGGATCGTCTCAGAGCCGAGTTCAGGATCGAGATGAACGCTGCGGTGGCTGAGAGCGAGCAGAGGTGGCAGAACAGAGAGCAGGAGATGCAGACACAGATTTCTGAGCTGCAAAAACAACTGAATGAGGCGCAGGTGAGTCTCCCTCCCAGGCTGCAAGGAGCCATCTGTGGTTCTGGCTCTCAGGGGCTTTGGTCATGAGGATTTTTACGAGAGGTATCTTATTACAGCTGAATGATCAAACTGCATTTATGTTCAGTTTTGGTTCATATTTGTGCTGTATTTCTGTAAAGATAGCTTTACCTTTGGGATCTGGAACTTTGTCAGACTTAGATTGAGTGTCCCTTATTTTCAAACCCATTGATAACAAGTTTGATGGAGAAAACGGCATCTTCCATTGATCTGCTTTTATCAATGAGGTGTATACCTACATTAATGGTAGTTTCAGCTATTTAAATACAATGCTGTAGAGGTGCCTGCAGAAGTTGGTATACTGTAATTTATTCCCAACATTTTCAAGCGGCACATTCTGCAAAAGATAACTGACGTGTTAGATGAATACGGGCTCTGCTTATTAAAAAACGAGACCAATGCTGTAATAAAATTTGAACATTTTTCAGTCCCTTCCTTCTTCAGTATACTCCCCTTCTACATCAACCCACCATGGCATTCAGGTCTTCCACTGGTCACAGCAGTGCAGTAGGTCTTCTTCAGACAGTTGTCTGAACCTCTGTCGTTCTTTTCTTAACTTCTGACACAGACTCAAGACTTGTTTCTTTGAGCACAGATTTGATCTTAGGAAACACAAGAAAAAGTCACAGTGCTAGATCAGGTGAATAGGATGATCAAGCGCTGTGATTTATTTTTGGGACAGAAAATGTTTTACTGAGAGTGCGGTATGAGTTGTCTTGATGAAGAATGAAAACATTTTTCCACAATTGAGATCTCTTTCTTTGAACTTTTTCTTGCGATTTATCTAGAAGCTGTTTGTAACAGTGTTGATTCACCATTGACCCTTCTGGAACCCACTCCTCCAACATGATACTCTTAATGTCAAAGAAAACCATTAATATGGCCTTAAATTTTGACTTCCCCACCAAGCTTTCTCCATCCTTGGTGATGATGGCATTTTCCAATGCACTGACTGCCATTTTGTCTCAGGGTCATGTTGGAAGATCCAAGTTTCATCACATGTAATCACTCCTGAATCGAGTGACTTAATGGAGACTGAAAAATAAGTGGTTATACTGCGTACCCGCTAGTTAGATGTCATCACATCCTCAGATAATGACCTTACCTTTAAAAACAAATCCCAAATCTAAAGATCACTTTACCCCGTCATATGATGATAAAGCAGCCAATTCCCAACTTCATCAGTCTATTTTAATAATTATAAATTATGATTAATTACCTTCTTAATTAACATTTTTGAATAAGAATTACAGTTCCTATAGAAAGTATACAACCCCTTGGATTTTGTACCCTTTTATTGAGTTTAGAAATCAAATTTGTTCTAAATAATTCGGCTTTTTTGACAAAAAGAAAGTACAAAAAAACTATTTTATGTCAAAGTGAACAGATTTCTACAAAGTAATGTCAATTAAACCTAAAGGTAATATTATAGACTGAATACATATTCATCCCCTTTAAGCCAGTATTTAGAAGCTGGCTTTAATCACAGCAGTGAGTCTATGTGGATAGGTCTCACTCAGCCTTCACATCTTGACACTGTTTCGCATCTTTACTTCGTTCTTCTCCGGTTGCACAGGAATCAGTAGTGAACAGCCTTTTTCAAGTTCAGCCACAAATTCTCTATTGGATTGAGGTCTGGGCTTTGACTCGGCCACTCCAAAACATTCACCTTGTTGTCTTTAAACCAATTATCTGTAGCTTTTGCTGTGTGCTTATGCTATATTTCAGCATTTATTTTATCATGTACTTTTACAAGCCTTCCAGGGCTGGCTGCTGAGAAGCACCCCCACAGCATGATGCTGCCACCACCCTGCTTCACAGTGGGCATGATGTGTTTGTAGTAATGTGCAGTGTTTGGTGTCCGCCAAACATAACGTCTTGTCTGATGGCTAAAAAAGCACCATTCTGGTCTCATCAGACCAAAGAACGTTCTTCCACTTGACCTCATGCGTTTTGGCAAACTGTGGTCAAGGTTTAACTGAGTTTTTCTTCTTTCTCTTTGCCACTCTCCCACAAAGCTTTGACTGGTGAAGAACTAGGGCAACAGATGTATGCAGAATTGCTCCCATCTCAGCTGAAGCTTGTAACTCCTTCAAAGTAGTCATAGGTGTCTTGGTGGCCTCTCTCACTAGTTTCCTTCTTGCTCATTCACTCGGTTTGTAAGGATGGCCTGATCTAGGCAGATTAACACATGTTCCATATTCCTTCCATTTCTTGACGATGGATTTAACTGAAATATGGGGGATGTTCAGTGCCTTGGATATTTTTTGGTTTCCATCCCCTGACTTAACTTTTCCATAACCTTTTCTCTGAGTTTCTTGGAGTGTTCTTTTGCCTTCATGGAGTAATTCCTCTTGCTTATTGTGAGACTTCAAGCACCAATTGGCCGGACCTCTGTTAAATTAGGGCATCACTCTAGAGGGGGTAAAGCTTTATGCATGTATTTAACAGTACATATTTTTGTTTAATTGATATTACTTTGTAGAAATCTGTTTTACAAATTGACATTAAATAAGTTTTGGCTTTTGGCTTTTGTTAAAAAAGCTAAATTATCCTGACCATGGGTGATTTATAAAACCAATGAAAGGGTGAAACATTACAGGGGTGAATATTTCATAGGCACTGTACTGACCTCTGTGACTGAAGGGAGCTTTGACAGGTTTGACTTTAATGCAAACTTTATGTCTTAGCTTTGACTAAGAGACTATTCAATAAAATAAGTTTGCAGGGTTGGAAAGACGTGGGTGTTAACCAGGCAGCAATGATGAGAAAAATACTCAGTTGAGCTGCATTATGTAGGATCCATCTGGATTTTTTGTCCTCGGTTGCACTGATTTCCCCATTCCCCATCTTTATGGCATTGCAGCACTGAATCGCTGGAGTACATTTTTAATTAGTTCCATAAGCCTGTTTTTGCACAATAAGGTCTGTTTTTCTTAATTATTTATTTTAAGAAAGCTGCAAAACTCCTCAACAAGAGCAACATCTCCACTTAATTAAATACTTGCTGCTAATTCATCATCTCAGGATTACTTTGACGGACCCACAGAGCTTTTAAAATCCTTCTGCTCATAATTTCTGGAAAATGCAGGCGGAGAAAAAGAAGGCGGGCTCGGGAGACGATTGCCATGGCAACCCCGAAATTGACAGGCTGAGGAAAGAGGTCCAAGACACCAAGGAGATAAACAAGAAGCTAAGGGAGCTGCTGCAGGTGCACAGACATGCCCGCACACAAAAACCCTATGTACTCTCTTTCATAGGTTTGTGATGAATAATTAAGCAGCTTTGATGATAGTGCTGCAGTGATGAGAGTGTCCTTTTATGCACACGCATGAAAGTCGAGTCTGTCTGAAGTGTAAAGACGGGCTTTTAAAGAGACGACGTGTGTGTTAATGTGTTAAAGGAGCCACAGAGTCAGTCGTCAGCGGAGGAGAGGCTCAGTCATGCCATGGCTCTGCAGGCGATGGAAAAGCAGGCCAAAGAAGACGTGCTGTCTGAGAGAAACCGGCTACAGACGTTGCACCACCTGGAGCTGGGTAACTCACAGCACATGTGCCTGTCAACTCTTTCAAGCATGAGCATTAGCATAAGCACATGCAGACTGACACTTTCTGTGAGGCACACACTCAAACAGCTGCATGGACAAATGAGCAAACACACAAACAGAGCAATACACACATACAAATTATAAATTCAACAGTGAAGTTGCTATTGCCATGGATACACTTCACCATGGTAACAGCAGAAGGGTACCTGTAACAGTGGGTCCAATTGATTTAGTTTTTCTGCATGCATTTGTGTTTTTTTGTGTGTTTTTGCTCATGCATTTTTGAGTATGTGTGTGCGTTTTTGCTATCAGATAAGCAGCGTGCAGAGTTGACCCAGCAGCACACAGAGTGGAGCAGGCAGATGACCCAGAGACACATGCAGCAGATAGAAGACCTGCAGGCTCAGCTACAGGCACACACACAAATGATGGCCCTGCAACAGGTAACACGCAATTCACCACAAAGCACACACACAATAGCTATCCTCTATGACAACATCACCAGGTAAATGAATGTTTCAACGCTGAATCCTTCAGTTCATTAATATTGATCAAGTGTGCTGACTGTTTGCTTGTATGTGCTCATATATGCGTTTAGGATTTGAAGCAGCAGAACCAGTACCAGGTGTTTGAGCGACAGCTGGATGAAAGTCGCTGTGCCATGCTGGAGCTGCAGAGAGAAAACACAGCTCTAAAGAAGCAATTAAAAGAAAAGTAAGAAAAAGAAAAGTGCATGTATTTCAACATTTATGAGACCTCAGGGTGCTGAATCTAGCTGGTATTTTAATTATCAGTCCATGGACAAATTTTTTTCATTTTAAATTTTGATTAAAGGTAAAAAAAAAAAAAAAAAAAGTGAAAATTTGTCAGTGCTTTTCTACATCCACGAGAAAGTTTACCAAATGGTGGATTTTCCTAATTAACAATCTAAACCCAAAGATAACTACCGCGCTGCCATCTGTAAGAAAACATTTTAAGGTTCAACACTGACGATGGCCCAATGACTGAGGACCTTCAAAGAAAATGGCAAAGCATCTTATCTTTACATGTAAATATCCTCAAATTTGTTATTTATACTTGAAATCTGTATAAATTGAGTAATCAATAATCAACTGAGTTTGCAATTAATTTTTTGCTGACATATTTGTTTCTGAGACTCTCATCCATAGTTTGAAGTATGAAACAACAACAACAACAAATGGCTAGTTTTGGTATCTCAGCACAAAAACTGCAGAAAAGGGTAACTACCTCTAGTAGACAGTGACAAATCTAGCCAACAACGGCTCAAAGGCTCAAATGGTATATCTGTAATTGCAGTGCCTATAAAAAGTATTCACCCCCTTGGATGTTTTACTTATTAATTAATTCTATAAATTAACCATGGTCAATATGATTTAGCTTTTTTACAGAAAAATACACAATAAACTCTTTATTGTCAAAGTGAAAACAAAATTTCTACAAAGCAAGTTAAACAAAGATATGTAAGGAGAAACAAGTGATTACATGAATAGTCATGCCCTTTAAAGTGACTGACCTAATCTAACAGAGGTCCAGCCAGTTGGTGCTAGTACCCTCACATTAAGTGAGATGGGATCACCTGAGTGCAGTAAATGTGTCTCAAATTATTGTAGTATAAAGAAACCTGTGTCTAGAAGGTCCAGTAACTGGTTTATTGGTATTCCTAGCTAATTTTACACCATGATAACAAAAGAACACTCCAAGCAACACAGAGAAAAGGTTATTGAAAAGTACAAGTCAGAGGATTGATGCAAAAACATTTCCAAGGCACCAAACATCCCCCAGAGTTCAGTTAAATCTATCATCAACCTGGAAGATGGTCTCTCCCATCTCAGCTTCAGCAGCAACACCAGCTTCTTCAGTAATCAAAGCTTTATGAGAGAGTGGAAAAGAGGAAGCCACTGTTGAAGAAAAACTCATATTAAATCTTGACTAGAGTTTGCCAACACACATGTGGGAGACTCCATGGTCAAATGGAAGAACGTTCTTTGGTCTGATGAGACCAAAATGGTGCTTTTTGGCCATTAGACAAGATGCTTTGTTTGGTGGGCACCAATCACTGCACATCACCATAAACACACCATCCCCACTGTGAAGCAGGGTGGTGGCAGCATCATGCTGTGGGGATGCTTCTCAGAAGCCGGCCCTGGAAGGCTTGTAAAGGTATGGGGTAAAATGAATGGCGAAATATAGGAAAATCCAGCAGGAAGATCTTATTAAGTATGTAGAAGAACTATGGCTTGGGAGAAGTTTTATTTTCCAGTAAGACAATGACCAGAAGCACACAGGGAAAGTTACACAGGAATAGTTTAAGGACAACAAGGTGAATGTTCTGGAGTGGCCAATTCAAAGCCCAGACCTCAATCCACTGGACTGGACTTGAAAAAGGCTGCTCACTGCCGATCCCTGTGCAACCTGACAGAGCTTGAGCAGTTTTGCAAAGAAGAATGGAGTAAAATTGTAGTGTCCAGATGTGCAAGCCTGATTGAGGCCTACCCACACAGACTCAGTGCTGCGATTTCTGCCAAAGGTGCATCTACTAAATACTGACTTGGTGGGGGCTAATATCCCTTTAAAGCCAGATACCTCAAATAATAGCCCGGAAATTCTATTTTTTTGGAAACTGAGAAGTTTATTTAGCCTTGTACTGAAATCCAAAAAAATGAAAACTTGCCATAAAATTTCACATATATATATATATATATATATATATATCTATAGTATCACATTTGACACATTAGGAATTATTTGCATCTGATTATCCACTGGAGAGAATTTTTTTTATCATTTATCTGATGTATTCAAAAAAATTTAAAGGAAATTATTGATCATGTTGATTAGACAGAGCTCTTTCAAAATTGCATTTTAAGTATGGTATAATTGTCTTTAAAGAGATATTTATGCAATCACTTATTCTACATATTTAATTGACATTACTTTGTAGAAATCAGTTTCACTATGACATTAAACAGGTCTTTTGTAATCCTTATATTAATAATTTATTTATTATTATTTATTTATTTAAGGTTAATTTAATAGGGACGGATACAATAAACATAGACAACTGAGAACAGGCATCCCATGCAAGTATCATAGTGTTTGTAGCGAATGCTAATTTGCAACACCCGTCCCTAGAAGGGCTTTTGTACGAATAAAAAACTAAAATGGTTGATTAAAAAGGGAAAAAATGACAAGGTACAATAGAGACAGTGAAAAACACATTAAACAATGTTACAGAAAATCAGACGTGAGAGCAGCTCTGTTGCTGAAATAACCAGGATTTGGTAGCTCTCTTAAAGGTGGTGAAGTTTGTGATACATTTCAGGTGTTCAGGTAGAGAACTCCAGAATTTCACTCCTTTCACAGAGGATGCAGTCTGAGCAAATTATGTTTTGCAAAATGAAATGACACAGTTTCCATTTGATGCTGCTCTGGTGGATCTGCTGCAGCTCTGTAGTCTCCTTAAATATGTGCAGAGAAGTGGAGGAGCAAGTCCATTTAAGCCTTTAAACACAAACTTTACATTGTGGGAATTAATAAAATTACTAAAACTTAAGATCTTGTATTTGTTTAAAACATGGCAGTGATGGTGTCTAATTTATTTATTTTTTAACCAGGATTTTCAGAGCTCGGTTGTAGAGACACTCTAAGGGTTTGATCACTGACTGATTTGTTTGGGATAATAAATAACACAAATCAGAATAAACACAACTCTGACACCCTCAATGAATACTATGACTCATTCTGATCACAGATGGCACATTTTATTTATTTATTTATTCAGTTTAAAATTTCCCTGTGTTTTAATACAGCAATTGGTAAAACAAACAGCTCATATTTATACAGATATGTTTGATTTTTTCTTCATCTTGTAGCTTAGAAATGACTGGCCCATTAATACACTTAAGCCATTGCCATATGTACTACACATCTGACAATGTTCTACACTGATGTGTTTTTCCTATTGCTGTTAATTTGACCTTGCACTTTTTTCATCCCTCCTCCCTATATCTACCGTCCCTCCTCAGGTCTGTGCAGATCAATCCTCAGACTGAACATAAAGAAGAAGAAAGTGTTGAACTGCACAAAAAGAGAGATGCCCAGCTGGAGGAAGAAGCACAACGTCTGAAGGAGGAAGTGGAGAAACTGAGGGTGGAGATGGAGAAACTGGAGGAGTCTCAGAAACACTGGGAGGAGAAGAAAGAGGAGGATGGGAAAGAGGAGGAGATGGACGAGGAGAAGAGAAAGGAGCGGGAGGAGGAGAAGGTGAGGGAGGAGGTAGAGGAAATCAAGAGGGAGCACAAGAAGGAGATGCAGAGTTTGGTGTGTGAATACAGCAGCGCCCAATCGCACCTGCAGGCTCGCATCGTGGCCTTGGAGAACGAGTGAGTAGAGGACAGACACGTGGAAGCATGCCAAGTTTATCACGGATAAACACTCTGTGATGCAAAAACAGGTGTAGGAGAAAGGTGTGTGTTTGTGTATATGATTTAACTGCAGGCTGCGTGAGCGGGAGGAACGCTGCAGGAGAAGGGAGCCCCGGTGTGATGATCTGCAGCTGGGGAGACTTCAGGAGAGACTGACAGAGAGGGACCAACTTATCAAACGATTAGTGGTGAGAGCAAACTAACTACAACACAAACACAAACGTACCTTAACATGTTTACCTCTGTCCCCAATCCTGCCAAAGACCAAAACCAACATTTGATCCTGCTTAAGAAAGAGTGGAAGTCTGATGAAAGACATACAGAAAATACAATGACATGTCAACCTATTGCACTGTGTGCTCCAACATCATAGCCCCTTTTACAAATGCTCATCACCCCTAAAGTCGACCCTTAATTGTCTGGTTTGGCTGCATTTATGATGACAAATGGCAAAATTAAACCCAAACTTTACCAGGACTTTTCATGTCAGCCCGATGATGAAATTATTCAGCCATATTCTTTTGACATCAGTGTCAGGGTGGGAAACTCTAAAAACATTATAATGTTGGGTTGTGATATTTCAGCTGAGTTTCATGCAAATGTGGGGATTCTGACCATTGAAAAGGAAGTTTATACAGTAAGCAGTGGATACTAAAAATCTTTAGAGAGATCAGATAAAATAGATTAAAGCTACAGTTAGCATTATTTATGTGTGATTACCACAGAAACAATAGAGAAAGGCTTTCAATAATCAACGATACTGTATAAACACTAATTAAATTTGAATATATTCATTTAATGGGCCCTCCCCTAGAACATTTTGAGGTTTAACACTATTTCCTAGGTGTTGTTTATACACTTATTTGTCATGAATTTGTGCTTCTTTTTTGTGAAGGAAAAGGCCTATTTGGTTTAAATACCAGCCTATATGTCTGGCCACCTACATGAATTTTAAGACCAGTGTCATCATTCACAGTCTAATGCTAATGACAGAACTTTACTTTTGATTATCCAGATTTTAACATGATGGGAAGATTTACTTTAAAATTATGTTTTTCCCTTGATGTGGAGACGGTTTTATTGTGCAGTAAATCTCATTACTACAGTGTTTTTGTGGACCTGTGTTCTCATATAGATGGAGATTGTTTTCAAAATGTTGCTGTCTAAACGTGAAACTATTTTAAAACGGAAAACGAAGCAGAACGTTGTCATGTAAACAAGGCCTTTGGTATGTGTTTGTTTTTAACCAAATTAACATGGACATTAAAGCATTATATTAATGCAAATAAGTGATACAGACAGAAGGCTGGAAGAAAAACTGATAAAATAGCACTGTCCTTCAGCTGCCTTCATGCAGCTCTCATGTTGTCTGTCCGCTCCTGCAGAGTTCAGATCATTCCTTGTATCGGGTTGTGGGTAGCCAGATTACAGGGTCAGAGAGATTATAACTTTATGTGGATTGTGTGCATGTCATGTGATCCAGACTCAATCTGGCAACTTTAGTATCCTGAGTCAAACCTTCAAAACGTATAATTTTGTGTCTAAGAATTTGCCTTTTTATAGTTGAGCCATGAAAATTATGGGGGTTTCCTGGGAGAGATGACAAAACTGGAGGTGTTTGAGACAGGGCCCAAAATGAATGTCGAAACCAGGGATAAACGGGACTGTTGGCAGATATGGTCCAGGAGTCTTGATGTTAACAGGCTGAAGCTATCTGCACTCATTGGTAGCAGCATTGAAAGGGTCACGGTGTATAAATATCTTGGTATGTTGCTGCATGAATCATTTACATTTAAGCACCATATTGAATGTCTTATTGGCAAACTTCAGCATAACATGACTGGACATGCCAACAATCTTATGCATCAACATCCATGCAGAGCTGGACTACTGAACCTTACCAAACTCTCTCTTCTGGCTGTCTAATGCTACAAGTCCTGCAGGTTTACTCTGAATTTGGTACATCTGCTTTTAGCTTTTATGCCCCTGAAATGTAGAATAATTGACAGTCTCAAGATTGACACTCTTGCTTGACAATTGGATGATCTTAAACCATTTCACTAAAGTGTGTAATTGTTTTAGAGATTTATTTTTGTGGCAGTGAATAGAGTTGGAGACAGGGTTGAATGCTGGAGAGGAACTGAAGGTCGGACTTGAACCCGGGCTGCCCACACGCATGGAGCACGACCAAACCGCTAGGCCATCTGTACCCTGTAATTGTTTTAACTGAGTGTCATCCTTTTGTAGTTTGCCTTAATTGTGCTTTTTTAAACCTCAGTGTCACGGTGAACGAAGAAAACCTATATGATTTTTTAGATTTAAATAAAAGTTGTATATCGCTGGTATCGGGACAAAACATTGTATCACTAAAATCACCACTATCAGGGAAAGAAAAAAGGATGTATTTTTCAATAATTGAACACCAAATGGTCATAGTCAGGATCTTTTGGGCAATGTGTTTGCTTTAAAATTGGTTAAAAGCTACTGACGAATGCAAAGAGTGACCTATAGCACTGATTTATCAAAAAAAATAAAATCATGGTAAATGGAGATACAAGGTTTTTGCCATACACCAGCGATATGTAAATAAAGGTTTAAATAAATAAATCAGTGCAGACGTTACTCAAAAACAAGTTGTTTTTGATGCTTGCACAGCCTTAATAATTATTTCATTAGGTGAGGAGTCCCTTTTTTCCCAGCCTTGTATAAGCTATTAAAAAATACTGTGCTTATAGTACATAGTGCAGGGCAGTGGTCTTAACCTCAACATTGTGGACAAAAGCTGCAGCTCACTTTATGTTTTATTGTTTTAATCTATTTGGGAGCAGGTAAATTCCTTAGCTCAACTGTAGAAGGGAAATGGGCAACAAACTGCATTGATGATAGAATGACATGAAGATAACAGTGGATCTTGAAGATACACTTGCATGATTCATGATTCATTGTTAGCACAGATAAATCCATTTATTATAGCAAGTCTTTCCTATCATGTCAGTGGTTGGCAAACATCATTTAACCAGGAAGTGGCTGAATGCTAATGTTAGCTGCGATGTGATGCTAGCTAAAGGGCTAACAAAGATGTTTTTTCCACATAAAAAGTGGCCCATCTCTCTCTCTGGGTTTTCAGTATCCTCCTTATAGTTGCCACTCTCTGGTAAAGATAAAGTGCATGACATCACAGGAAGATGACAGCTATGTGGAGTTGTCAGGCATTGATGTGCAACTGGTGTGACCTTTATTCAAGAAGCTGCTACAAACTGAATTATACATCTAAGCTTTGCAGACTCTGCTCCCCAGAAGTTATTTCCCCTCTTTTTCATACTCTGAAATATCCGGTTATGCACAACAATTCTGTGCTTTACATGATGTTAAAAAGGTTGATTAGTTGTGTTAGTCCATCTAAAAGTGGACTTTTAAAAACAGGGAAACATGTAAGTCTGACTGAAATCATAACAAGCTGAATTTATTGAGGTTGGAGTGCCATACCTAGTTAATGCAACTGAGGAATTACTTTTGAATGCATACACCTCAGTCAGTCCTAAACTGGCCTAGGAGTTCTGTGCACTTCCACAGTACCCATGCTGGGGAAGTCAAACAGCATAAATGCAGAAGCAAGCCAGAAGAAGAACATGAGAAATGTGTAAACATTGCAAGTGCAAAGGCATGAACCAAGTGTTTTGAGGCAGATAAGACAGTTTTTGGTGTGTCATATGTGAGTGAAAGGATTAAAGGGACTGGCTTAAATGTGCTTGTTAACTTGTTCATTTGGTATAAGACATAATAGGTCCTGGGCAGGATAGCCTTAACTTTTGTAGGAAGTGACAGGAGTGCAAGTGTTAAAGAGGCTGTATGATAAGCATTGTTTTACTTACTTTAGCCTCAGGTTTCATCGTGAATTCCCTATAAACAGAAGTCTTTGAGGTACATTTTCATTTGAAAGTACTCCATCAAACATTAGACTGTATTTTGTTCTGCACTGAAAAAAGACTAGGTTCTAGATTGATGTCGCATTAAAGAAACAATTGATACCTTATTTTAGTCAACTGTTTCAAAGTTCTCTATATACACTCCTGCTGTGATGAAATCTGACCAGAGGACCCAATGTGCATCATTCTGCTGCTGAAAATAGTCCAAAGCATAGGCACTCTTAACTCCTTTTATTTTCTGATAAAAAGGCAGCAATAGCAGCTGTTATGAGAAATGAACAGTATTTTTGGGGGGACTCAACTTGAAGGAGTTGAATATTTAGTTGAAACAAATGGGCTATGTGTTGACAGTAAAGGCAGTCAGAAAACTGAAAGACTGAAGCACACATTTTTATTGTTGACAGCTGGACAAGTATATATAGCATAAAGTCTGAAAGGGAGGTTTCTGTGTGACAGACACAGGGAGAAAACAGAAATGTGTGTTTTTATTGTTCTGTGTTTTCATATCAGCTAGCTTTCCCCCAGAAAAGTCAAGTTTAAGTTTATTTGTTATATAAAACATTCAAAAAACTCAATTGAACAAAATTTAGAACTTTTTAAACCATTGCTTTGGGGTAGGTGTCACATAAAGTGAATTACAAACAGCCTCTTTTACATTTTTCACCGCGAGAGTTACAGTGAGTGATACCTTGAATGCTTAAAGGACATCAGGATAGGTTTGCAAAGTTGCATCCAGGAAATGTTTCCACTTTTAGATGTTATGAAAATCAACTGTTATTTGTACTGGTGACTTTGTGTGTAAGATGCTTGAAGCTGTGATACTCCCTAGTTAGCGTAAGTTGTGTGTAAACAATCCCCCAAAACACTGTAATTTGGTTAAAAAACCTCCCAAAAGGTTGTCAAAATTGTAAACATATCCATTTAAAAGTAAGATCAGGTGAAATAAGCCTGTGAGGTGGAATCTTAGAAATTCCTGGAGTCATTTCTAAGAGTTTTGAGCTAGAGATCATGTGAAACAGTTTTTTATAAAAAAGGACTGATTTCAATAAATGTGGTGTTCTTAACCACCAAACCCCTACTCCAGATGGAGCCGTGCCTTCATAAATCATCTGAAATCAAACATGCGTAGGAGAATTTCACATTTCTTTAGAAGTGTCCTCTGCCAGGGTGTGCGTCTGCCATCTGTGTGGCATGAGGCAGCTCAGCAAAACAAGTTTACCCTCCAGACACTGTGCTTACACAAAAGCAACAACACCAACTGTGAATGAGGCCAATGAAAGTCCTTCCTCATCCTCCTTCCCTCCAGGAAGAGAGGCATCAGCTGCAGCTCCACCCTCCTGTTGCTGGGGACAACAGTACCCTCAGGCTTCGTGACAGCAAGTCCCGCCCCGGGAGCACCACGCCAACCATGAGGGTGAGTTTGTCTATTCTGTTCAGACACAAATGTTTTCATCAGAGCCGGACGCCCTCCAGCCAGAAGTGCTTGCTGGGATAGAGCCAGTTTCTCCCTCGATAGAACGCCAAAGTCCCTGTGTCCATCACTCTGCCACTCAATGCAATCAGTTTGTCATTTACAGATGAAGCCTTAGTTAAAGACTGTTTGTTCTTCCTGAAAACCATTTGTTCAAATTTAAATCTTTAATTTTTCACAGTAAGATAGAGGGAGTAGCTTTTCACAGTGCCAGTCCTTTAATAATCCTCACTGCAGGGGACATAAATCAGACAGTCTTTGGTAAATTAAATCCAAAAGTTTTCTCAGATATGATCAAAACAAAAGAAAAAAATACAAAGTAACACAAAGTAACATGGAACAGCTTCAAAAAACATCCTCTGAATACTGATATCTACAGCACAACAAAGACATTTTTTACGTTTACATTTAATAAAGTAGTCATTAAATCAAGGACAAAGCATGATGAGGAACTAGTCACGATGGGTTGTACCTAGGATTATGAGCCATATCAAAATGGAATCATGTTTCATAAACTAGAGCATCTCTGCTGTTAAAGTCACATTTTGAGGCAGAAATAAATTATGAAAAAAAAAGTAGTTTTCAATTATATGTTACAAAGTGGTTTACAATGTATAAGAGTTCAACAATAAGCAAAGCAATGTATGAATAAAGCCAGTTGGAAGGATATAGAAATGATAGACATGGATTTACAGATTCCAGCTTTGATAGGTAATGGAGACCAGACAGAAACTATAAAACAGGGAATAGATCCAATTAAAACACACTTTACATTGAACGTTTGGGATAAGGTCATAAAGAAATACAAACTACAAATAATACAAATAATTTTGACCCTAGTAGTTTGTGGTTTTAGTGAAGTAACCTTTTTTCTGTGTGCAAAGTAAAATAATGTAAGCATCCAAAACAAAACTAAGGTGTTTGGAAAAGCTGTGTTAAAAACTCTCCACTCTGTTTAACAGCACTTTGGAAATATTTGAGAAAAACTGAACTTGTGATAGGGGGCTAATCATTTTGTCCTCGAGTGTATATCATGTTCATATTTATGGGCTTAAGTAGAACAAACATTACATAGTGTCGCTAAGATGAAGCGTGTCACCATTCATGTTACTACTGCTAAAACGGGTCTATACACAATTTAATCCTGGATAAGACCTCTGACCTTTCTCCCTGTTTAATGTATGAAATGTTGCTAGTTCAGTGGTTCTCAACTGGTGGGTTGGGACCAAAAAGTTGGACGCAAAACTCTTTCCAGTAGGTGGCCAGGGCCAGAAAAAAATGTGGCAAAAAGTCAATGTAAATACTATTTATAATTTATAAGTTGGAGTTTTATACTCCATATTTGTATTATTCATTGTCTTTAATTACATGCTCTTAAGTACACTTCGTTTATTTGTCCTCTATTTCTATTGTGTTATTGTCGCCAATGGCCTTCTTTGTTTACACCACTTTGCTGCTGTAAATTTTGGAATTTGCCCTCGTGGGACTAATAAAGGAATATCTTAAACTAGTGTACTAAGGCCCTAAGTGGGCATACAGTATATTCATACATTTATTTTTTAAGTTGGCCTACCAGTAAGTTTTAGTATTTGTCTCAAGATTTCTGGTTTTCTCAAGGTAATGAGGAAATTCCTAGAGAAATAACCAAATTTCCATGCTTACTCAAGGAATACGATCAATCCATACATGTCATTCTGTAATGATGTGCTTTTTTAAACAAACTTGTTTTGTCCTGTCTGTTTGAACAATCATGTTTTGTTCCATTTGGGGTCCAAACTTCAACTTTTTCATTAAACAAATCTGAATGGCTGGAAATTTGGAAAAAATTGGGTCACGATTGGCAGTGGGTCCTGATGTCCGACCAGTTGAGAACTACTGGCCTAATGTAATGTTTGCAATGTAGTTATTTCATTTACATAGCTGTCAGACTTTTTATGAATAAAGTTGAATTAAAAAATCAAACTAAAACTGGAAATACGTTGTGCCAGCAAATTTCGGCACTTCAATCTGACAGAGATGGCGTCTCACATGAACGATCTGGGAGAGGGGCCGTCGGAGATGTAGGTTACAAACTGCAGCCACACTGTCTTGGAAAAAAGTGAAGTTGGAGTATGAAAAATGGTGAGAGCAAGATGATGGGAAAAAAGAAGAGGTAGTGGTTAATTGACTTGAGTGCTTTTGTAGTTGTCTGACTACTTATAGCACTTTTACACAACATTCATACACTGATGGCAGAGGGGGCTATGGAGAGGCCATCAGTATTAGCTAATCCCATTAAAATGCATCCATTCACATTTATACACCACAGACGCAGCAGTGAGAGCAAATTGTCTTGTAAGTTTAAGTGTGTCTTGCTTGAGGACACATCGCCATATGGTTTGTGTATTTTATCATTACTTTTAAAGCTCCTTCCTGTGAGAGGTTTTCAGCTTGGTATGAAAAAAAGTGAAATTAATATTGGCATGTTCATGTGCCTACAAGCAAAAATAAGTATCAGCAATAGGACTGGTTGTTTTGTATGGTTATTTTTAATGTATGTAACTGCTGCCACTGAGTAGGTGTCAGACAAGGCAATTAGCAGCACTTGGTCAAAACTGCAGAAATGATCAACAACACAATTGACCTATCAAGACAACAGGGATTTTATAGTTGAAATATAATTTTTGTATGTAAAGGGGGCAAAATTAGCGTAGAGAAACCATACAGTTGTATTAATAGGGGTTACTAAGGTAGAAAAAAATCACTTACAGTACCTTTAAAAGACAGGGAAATTACCATTGCAACACTACCCATTGGTTTTGAATGTTTGACTTTGCAATTATGGACATTGTAAGCTTTGTTTATTAAGTGCTAGTAGCAACCAAAATTGAATAAGAGATGTCATCAGGCAAACTAGACATAATAGATCAAGTAAAGTGGAGTCAGTGTTTTTTTTTTTTTTAACCTTTATTATGCAGCCTATTCCGTCTTTCAGTTAGTCCTCAAAAATGGCGCAGGTACAAGACATCTTGAAAAAAGTTTTAGGTCAATGATACTTTAATATACATTTTGTGTTGTTTTTTTTTTTTTTTTTTTAACTAGCAGAGGAATCGTGCTGAGTCTCCTCCTCGGGTCACCAGCGTCTCCAGTGCCAGTGCTTACGACAGGAGTCTCTTCCTCCCCCACTCTTCATCATCGTCCTCATCCTCTGTCCACCAGCACTCCTCCTCCACCCTTCCTCACCAGTCGTCCTCTCACCCTCAGACCTCCCCCCGCTACTCAACGTCCTCTCTTCCACACAAGCACACCTCGCTCTCCCTCAGCCAACAGTCCTCCCCCTCCCTCCCTCGCTCCACCAGAACCCGGACCTCCTGCATCCCTCCCACCCCTGCACCTACCGCCCCACTACCTGTCTGCCCCTCATCGCAGACAGGAATTCGCTATGTGTCGCCCTCCTGCCAGTCCCATTCAATAAGGTATGAATATTTAACTAGCTAAACTGATACCACAAATGTTGGAAATGTTGCCAACTTTTAGCTGTATCATTATAGAGATATATGTATAACAGTCAACCTCTTTTGAAAAGACCAGAGGATTCTTCACATACTGTTAACTTTACAAAACAAAGGTACAAAAATAACACCCTCATGTTTAAAAAAAGTACAGTATGACCATACAAATAACTCTTGGGTTTGGTTTTAAATAATTTCATTACAGCAACGTCTGATAGAAAGAGGAAGTTCAAGTTTTAAGAAAAAGTCTAGATTTTCCGGCAAATATTTATCAATTTGTCAACCAGGCCTAATGTGCACTCGTGCCGAAGACACCCAACAACCTATTTAAAAATAAAACATTTCTCATCAGTGCATTGTAGCTTAAGCCTTTCCTTATTTAAGCAGATAAAATTTAGAATTTCAGTCCTCTTGTTTTATCTCACTGGTGTGCTAATTCTACACTCGTCTATTGATCCTTAAGGAGCTAGATTGCTAACACTCTAATTTAAGATAAAGATAACTGATGAGTGTTTAGCTTTCTTAGTGTTTCTACTTCCATCAGTCTGCAGGCCCACACTCAATATTATCTTTTTTTTTTTTAAGTGTGTGATCATGTTTCTTCTGCTTTTTCTAGGGGCCCGTACCTGGAGCAGAGGGGGACAGAGGGGCTAAAACAGGAGTGGTTCACCAAATACTTCTCCTTTTGAGCACAAAACAAACTAAAACACACACACACATATACACAAAAACACACCGACTTCAAGTACATTTATTCATATACAGTTCATTGCTTCTTATACATCCGTTTGCTTCCCACATACACACAAACACACACAGACATAAACACATCGACAAACATGGGCTCATCACCAGCAAGGCCATCTCAGACATTGCCTCAAAGCTCAACCAAAAAGTGCTTCTCGAACACATGCCTGACCTCGTCTCTGAACAAAGGTCTGCTGGATCTTGTTTGTATAGTTTGGAATGTCTCCATATCTTTTTTTAAATTATTATTTTAATCTGTCTTCCTTTTTTAAAGACAAACAAAATACAACCTCTGCTCCAGGCTCATCATAAGATTATTCCAGGCAAGTGTACATTTCTTCCAGTGAACAAAGAGACTCTTTGAGTATGGAAGCATTCGACGTATTCAACCAAGATCCTCGTCAAAATGGACACACACGAACCACCGTACCAAAATGAAGCTTGTCTCAATGCAAAAATGTATGATAATCTTAATGGACAAATTGAATAAAATATTTTGTTTTTGTAAGTGCCTCTTCTTTTTGTACTCATGTTAAAAAAATCTGATGTTATTGGGCCTCATTCACTAATATCTTCACATTTTTCTCACATTTGTTTCAAGAAAGTGTATTTCTAAGTTCCATGACATGTTCTTTATTGAATTCTTCTGTTTTCTTCAACTGATAAATGCCATGTGCTTGTAAAGCTGAAAACTCATGCACATTTTTCCTAGTAAGCATAGGGAAGTGCCCCTTTAATGCCCATTTAAGAGCATGAGAGTGCAAGTAGAAAAAATAGATGCATCAGCGAATACACTATAATTATCCACCATCTTTCCTATGATCATAGCACTAAGACAACAAAGGCTTTTCAATGATCTATGAATAGTTTTTCTATGTTTTAAGTTTTACTTTAAGCCCTTATTCAGTGTATTTTAGCTTTTAGTTTGTCCAAATTTTGAAAATCCTCTACAGCACACAGGCCAAACTCCTGACAGGTTTGCTCTGAAAAACAAAAAACACTCTGGTTCCCAAGAGAAGGTCTTTTGGTAAGAAAAAAATGAGCAGGGTTCATCAATTAAACATTTAAAATCAGGGTAAATTTCTGACAGCAACATATCTTTTTCCCAGGTTGGTCTGGGTGGGTGAGCTTTTCTGAGATACACGTAGAAGGAGCTCCAAGGAAAAAAGGTTATGAACCACTGGTAAAACACTTTGACATCATTAATGAGATTGTTAGTTTTTTTTTTAATTAATTTATGCAAGTCTTTTTACATATTGCATCTGGTATCTTGATTACACCTGGCACTGAGAGTTTTTCATATCATTGAGCTATCAATAGTGTTGTACTCAAGACCACACTATCCGAGACCAAGACAGGCCCGAGACCAGAGTGCACTGAGACCAAGACAAGCTGACAAGCATAAAAATCTATTTTAAAAAGCATGACAAGGTTAAACAGTTAACAAGCATTCTGTCTTTAATTTTAGTTTTCTTTTTAATAAATTTTGGCAGATAAAAACAAGATGTCTGCAACTCTTTCAAAGCAAAACATGCAAAAATGTCAAATCTTAACAAATTTGTTCAACTAATTTCTTGTAAGAAACCATTGTATGTATTTAAAAGCCACCGATAAGTCTGGAATTATTTTAAATATCTGAAAATAAGATGTTTATCTAGATTTATAAGGTGAATGCAGCCTAAAGTATGTGTTCAGAGGTATTTCCGACAGGCAATAAGATGGACTGATGTCCGAGTTTTTGCAGGTGTGGCTATTTGTTGTTTTAGCAAATGCCTCTTCTTATTATCACATTAATAAAGTCAAAGAATAGCAGATCAGTGCTGGCCTCAACTGTTCTTGATAAAAAAATCCAGAGTCCGGCCAGTCCGAGACCAAGACAAGACGGAGTGAAAATGCTCTTGAGTCCGAGACAAGACCAAGATATTAAAAATGAGCTCTCAAGACCAAGACTGTTCTTGAGTAGTACAACACCGCTTTTTACATTACAGTACGTTGATCATGATTAATTTTTCATGAAATACCTAATGTTTTCATTCCTTGTCCTAGAGATTACACTATTTGACACTTTTCAGCAGCAGAGAGATCCCTTTTCTTTCCCACATTGCTTGAAACCTGTGACCTGCTTAATAATGTGGAACAGTGCATTTTGAGGTTATTAAAAAAAAAAAAAGCATTATGAAGTTTGTTCAATAAAATATGAATTATGCTCTAACTGCTGATGACTTGGAAACATTACATTGTCATTTGCATTAATATTAAGGAAATTAAGAGAAAAATGTAATTTGCATAATAATGTGGAAAGCGGTGTAGCTATCAACACGTGTATTTGTAAACTTGGTCAATTAAACTTAAGAAAATGACCACATGGACAGCTCTCTGAGCCAGAAGTGATGCCTTATTCAACCAAGATTTCTGAAAAGATTAATTTATCAACACCTCTGAAATACAGTATCAAAAGCAACTCCTCAGATCTGATAAACTAGCTCTAGAGAGCGATCTTGCATGTGTAAATCATAGACTTTATTAAAGCCAGTGGGTAATAAAATCTATCAACTTATAGTTCAACAAAATATTTCAATAGCTTTTAAGGATGGGATCCCAATACGACTTTCACATGTTTTAAGAATCAAATAAAAATTTATTAGTACATTTTTTTCCTTCTCTATATAAGATACATCAAAAAAACAACTAGACCTTATCAATTCTAGAAAAATGAAGTCAGTGCAACAGCAGGCATAAACAGACTGTAAGACACAAGAAAAACATCAGTTTGAAATGGTCATTTTAATAACTGTTTTGGATGCACTGTACATTAAGTGACCTTCATAACTGTGTTGTGTTACTCTTTAATTTACACATACACAGCTGTGCAACAATCCATCCCTGAAGCGCCGCGCCACTCTGCTTCACTGGTGATACCTACAAAGTCTATTTTTAGTGACCGCTGTTGCTAAACTGCATCCATCCACAAAGAGCAGATCACTCCAAACAGCTGGAAAAAGTGCAAAGTACCCAGTCAATGCATGGACTCCTGACAGCAAATAATCATTGTCTCATCCTGGCACACGCAAAAGGTCATCAGGAGGTCAGTGGATCACAGAGCTACTACAGCGCCACTGACGAGGAAGTTTACTTTTGAGGTGGAAAGCCACAGAATTTCACATGAAACCACACATCCTGTGTAGAAAACAAACCTTTGAACTTCTTAATATACTCACCCATGGCAGAAGCAAAAAAACCATGGAATCATGTTGAAATGAATGATAAACATAATTGTTGACATACTATTCCCACATTAACTCATAGTTCTCCCGTGATCTTGTGCCTTCTTGTCTCAAGTTGTGCAGGACTGTGTGGCGCTATGCAAGGCTCTAGACACGCTTACAGTGTGAAAGGGCCCTCGCCAAAGCTGCTGTGCTTCAGAGCACGGCGGAGTCAGCGTATGTGTGGATTGTAGGTACAAGAGGATCAGTAACCGTTGTTACATGACAGAAGTCAAAGATGAGGGCTGGCTAAATAGGAGCCTCTTTTTAACATATATAAAAAGATCAGTCTGTGTGTGAGCACCCTCACATTTTATGTGTTCATTTCCTAGTGAAACATGGGGCAGTTCTGCAGCGCTTCTGTGGCAGAACTGTACTGCAGGATGTTGTCATAGAAACGATTGAGCTCCTCTCTCACAACCTTGGCCCCCCTCCCTCCTGAGACCCGGTACTTCATGGAAAGCAGCTTAGAGCACAGGTAGTGGAGCCACAGCACGTTGGTGTGGGGATGGTATGTACTCCAGTCATTTCTGGGATTGACAAAAGAGAGAACAAGGAATTAATTATTTTTTCTGAGGTGTTTTTACAAACACTGAAGAAACTGGACTTGAATTTTAAAAAGATTGTCTAAGAATAACTCTGTTTCTACACCTTTTGTATAAGAACCTACAGCTGGGAAAGATCAGTCATGTTCATGATTTACAGTATCTTGTTCTCTTATACTTTGTTTGAGCTTTAGAGCTGCCAGTAGACAGACCTATTACCTTTACACAGAAAATACAAAGCTGCTTCTTCTGTCTTTTAGCTCAGATAAGGCACTCGTTCATGAAATTCTTATTCTTCTTTAAGTCTAACTATGCCTGTTTCATTTTGTGCAAGAATTACACAAAAGGCACAATATCGTCATTCTCACATGAAATCAGAGGTTAGCCCCATCTTCCTGAGTGAGTATAGTCAGATCAGGCTCGACCTGTAACTAAGCTGCTGATTTGTATTTCTAGATGACATATTGATTGACCTAAGCCAAAGTCAGAGCAATAAAAAGTCTGACAGTGGCTCTGCTATCCTACACACTTTCCATATAAACCTAAGAATATGTAAATGAATATAAATGAGAGAAGCATAACACTAACCCATTCTCTTGTCTCATCAATCTGTAGATGTCAAATTGGTAATCTCCCTGACCCATGAAAAGCTCCTCATCATTGGAGATGTCGCAGGACACAGTCAGATCATCTGGAGATAGAAACATGTAAGTCAAAATTAACTAAATTTTACAGGGCTAAAAACTTTGTGTAAAAAATTTTTTAGAATCCCACCAATTTCCAGCCTGGAGAGAGAATAGTCAATGATGCGGACAAGCACCCCTCTGGTCTCTAAAGAGTGGGCTGTTCCATTTAGCAGGAAGCTGCCTGTCTTCTCTGTGGTTGTTTTGACAAGGACGTTGCCCCAGTGGAGGTCCCTGAGGTAAGCAGCACAGGGGGAATAAAGTTACCGTAACCAGATACCAACATAGCATCCATCACACTGACACCACATACACACCATCCGTGTCAACGCTCACACCAAAAGTAAGATGAATTTCACACCTGATGAGGTCAAGTTCAACAGACATCAGATTTAGTGTGTGCATCTAAACATAACTATTTGTTATTGTAGTCATTTGACAATGGAATAAAAAAGCTGGCTTTTGAACAGTAAGCTAAACTCAACTTTATTTCTATTATTAAACAAAACTGTTATTATATGGCAAAACTGTCTGGTTCCAGGTCTGTAAGTTCAAATATTTCTGATTCATGCCTTTTTTGTTTTTGCTTTTTATTTAGGATAGGTACTTGGTTGTCATTGTATAAAATTTTGTTCCCTGTGACTTTTTAAAAATAAAATGAAGTTATTGCGCTGATCCTTAACTGAAATAAATACATTTTCATCCTTTGTATGAACACAACAAGACATGGGTACGTTGTGCCACATGTACATAGATGGTCTGCCTGCGTTCAAATATAGCTTGTAGCTCATCCCCATTCTCTAATACCCCTTTCTGACTCTATTCACTGCCCTCCTCAACAAATAAAGGCATTAAAGCCCCCCACACACCAGGCTCTCCGTGAAAAAGACAATTTTTTTGTGGATTTTTGAACATTGTGTGGACTCTCTACATTAGAACAATGTTTTGTTTTTTATGTGGTCCTAATCCCCCATGGGCATGTGTCACAGAAATACAGAGGATAAAAGAGTAACACTGAGCCAAATTAAAACGTTTTAAATGAACTTTAATATTTTTTTGTGTTTCAGATGTTACTAGTAATTCCTTCTGACATTTGTGTTCATTTTCTATACTGGGAATTTAAGAACTTTTGGCAAAATATGGGAACCCATGCATTTGTCTGTCTTGCTTTACCTTAGGACTAAATCACAATCACAGGTGATATAATATGAATGTATGCTTACGTGTGTGAGCACACTCTACCTGTGTTCGAAGCACAGCTCCTGCTCAGCCACAGCCAAGGATGCAGTAACCTGATGAAGGATGCTCTTTGCCACCACCAAAGATGCCAGCTGGACAAAAGAACATCCTACATTAAAAGCTGCATTTGGAATCTCATACTGTAGTTAAACAAAGCTCATTTAAAGGCAAACACTTAAATAAAATGCCTGATTTTTCTATTTATTCCCTATATTCACAAATGTTAAAGGTAAGGTAAGGCTGGGATGTTGAGCATTTCTAAGATTTTGCATCTTCTGTCAACATCTTGGACATGCACATTTCAGATCAAACTGACCAAGCACATACCATTCAAGTAAAAGACTTACATGCAAGCAGTCATTTCATTAATCTTGACAATGTTTTACAGTTGATTTGTAAATGTAATGAGCTAAAGCAGCAATAGTGGTGGAGCATTCTTGTACTTCAAACTTGGACAGCAGTATTTCAATTCCTAAGACTAAAAAAAAAACAAAGTTAAAGAGAAGACAGGCTTTACCATACTTAAAGTAATGAATTAGATAGAATTTCAGTCCATATGGAAGAAAATTTCACTAGAAGTTGCAAGAAAGCTTGACACCACCGCATAACACCATATGGCACTAAGCAGAGGTATTGAGCTGCTATGATGCTGATGCAGCAGACTTACTGTTCCATTGCTGTTCTCCAAGTCACAGCCTCCAAACTCAAACTCCAGAATAATAAACAACTGATCCTTTTTAAAGAAATCTAAATCAAGAGAAAAAAGCAAACACAGATGACACAAACGCGATCAATTCTACAGCAAAAGTCTAGCACTTAAAGGCAAAGAAAAAGAAACACCATACAACACTGACATAACTAGCACGAAGTAAATTCAACATGAATCAAGAGTGAAAAGGCTTCTACGCCTCACCTGGTCTGTCATTCTCTGAGCCTTTCTTTTTGTCAAAGGTGTCCCAAGCTTTTAGGAAACTTGGAGGGTAGCAGCCTTGCACGCAGTGGAGACTGAGAAAAAAGGTGTAGTCACATTAACTATAAAAGTATCAACAGGCCCCAGCAGACAGGAAGAGCAGTAATGTTGCTTACTCATTGAGTCCAATAAATCCATGAGTCTGGTTCTGCTGCTTCTCTTTAAGGCTGCTCAGCTCCCTGCCGGGAAAAAAACAATGATGCTTAGACAGACACTGTACTGTTCCCATGCGGTTATTAAGACTTAGCACTAAAGAAAGACAATTCAGACTTTACAACACTCCCTGATGTGCATTTTGTTTTTTGTTTCACCACTCACTTGGAGATAATGATCTCATGGAGGATTTCTTCAAATTTCTTTTGATTCTCGCCGTTCACTTTCTCGATGCCCTCTAGTGGAATTATCTGTCAGGACAAGAACATCTTACAACTACAGAACACGTACATTTGCCTCATACTCACATATTTAATAATAATAATAATAACAACAACATCTTGATTTGTATAGTACTTTCAAAATTGGATGTTTTTAAGAGGCTTCAATAGACAGCAAAGACGTGAACTCAGGAGTTCATTAAATAAACATTACCAATCAAACCACAAACAAACAAGGGCTTGACTCTTGACAAACAAAAAGTCAAAATAAATCAAAACAAAAGTCAACAAAATTAACACAACTGAACAGAATGGAAATGACAGAAAAGATCTTGAAAGGCAGTTAAAACAGTAAAGGAAATATTCAGGTGAAGACAACATGTGATATGATTTATATAGAAAATAACAATAAAATAAAATAAATGTTTATTGAAAAAATGCGGTTCCTTGGCCTTTAGTTGGTACATTTCAAACTTAATAAAGATTCTTCAGCTAGAGGACTCTTGATTTCGAGCAAAAATTTGCTATACATTATTTTAAAATCAAGGTATTCACTTTTCCCCCTCAGGCTTTCAAACATTTTCCAAATGATACAACTGTTTTAAATGATTATTACAACAATCACTTACTATTATGAAAAGTTGCATACTTGGGTCATCTGATTATTCCTGAAAAATTTATATTTTCACTCAAGAAAACAACTAAAATTAGAAAGAAAAAGCTCTTAAAAAGTCAAGTGAACTATGGATTTTTTTCAACGATTCATTTTGGCACATTATGCAATTCTACACTGTGCTAAACATCCCTTTACCTCACTGTGATTTTGAGGAAATTTATCTCTGACTCCAGTGCTGATAATATTGACTTGCCTCAACAGCAGAATGAATAAACTAATACAATAAAAACAAACAATGATTCACATGGAAAGAGAGAAGCCCATTGTGTCAAACAACAGTACGTGCTTCTTTGTGAACACATGGATTAGTGTGACTTGTTTCAACATTTAACACACCCATTTTTGTAAAAGCTGTACATTTAGGAGTAAACACATACTTTGAGTGCGATAGTGTCTCCTGCAGCATTTGTGGTGGAGAACACCTCCCCGAAGGTCCCCTCTCCAATCTTCACACACTTTTCCATACGCTTGGGCGGTATACACTCCTCCCAGGGCAGAGGGTGTGACTGGCCACACTCAGCGTACACCTTCTCTGCGTCTGACAGATCTTCATCTTCGCTCACAACCTGACAGACACAGCACAAAGACAGGAAGCAGTGCAAAATTAAATGCTTCTCTGCTGCTATGGCTATGGTTAATCTGCTTCTTGAAGGAAACTTGACATAAGAAAGATGGAAGCCTGTCTGCTCTTGTCTGTCTTAATGGTCATGTTCAGTGTGTGTGTGTATTGTACCAGAGGACTGAAGCTCCTTAATCTTGACTGGAGGCGTTTGGATGTCTGAAAAGGTGTAGCAAAGAGATCCTGGCTGACATCTGCCAGCTCTGGTCTTACAGGAGAGCCTGACGGGGAGAGGCGTAAACTCTTTGGAGTGAGAAGCACTGGAAAAAAAAGGTAGTGATGGACAGAGGAAGTAAAAATTAGAACATGAATTGGGAGGATGGAGATGTAAAATCATTGAGACAGTCATTTTAATTGGCAGCTTCTGGCTTGGATATAAAGATGTCAGAACTCATGAACACTGCGTGCATACCCTTGCGATGAACAGAGAGGGCAGCTTTGAGTCGGCTCCAGGTTTGTGTGTTGGGTGTCAAGTCAGCCAACAGAGATGAGAGATTGTGCCGATCTGCTCTCACAGGAGTGGAGAAATTCATTGTTCCAAACAGCTGCTACACACAGGGAAGATATCATGGTTGGTTAATGAAGTGACAGTTCCCCCTTTCTAACAATAAACATTTGATGACAGCTGGGTGGGTTGTAAAAATGGACAAATCACAAATTTCAGACTAAGATCAGTTGGTTTGTGGTGTTTTAGTTGGAGGTGCAGGTTATTAAAATCCATATGTTCATTACCTTGGTAATATTTATAATCCAAACACCAGTCTGTTGAATTGTGTAAAAAAAAATTTGCTCAAATTGAGGCCCACCACTGATGATGCACAGTGCATGGTGTTCTTACAGGGAGCAGCGGGCCTGTCTGCATCTGACAGAGGCCACAGCTTTTTCGATATAATTACACTACACTGTGCGTGGGATTTAGTGTAATTTCACTAGCTAGTGGGACAGTATTGAAGCATTTTGAAGCAAAATAAATTGAAATGCAGCACATTTAACTGTGAGCTTCAAAAATACACCCTGTCACCTTATCTGCTGCCACAAATCAGACAGTAAGTGTCCTCCTCCTCCTCAACCCACAGCAGCTGTTGTGTGATCCTCAGACTTTGTAATAAGTAGTCAAAAGTAGTTACCAAATGTTCGATGTTTGTTTGTTTTTTAATTATTAAAAAATGGAGGATTAGCTTTGGAAGATTGTTATAAAAAAATCATATTGTTACATTTTATAAGATATTTTTTGGGGCTTTCTGCCTTTATTGGATTGAACACACAATCAAGTTCAAGCCATTGTTTTTGCACGATGCATGATTAATAAACTGCCAACAAATTTTTAGTAAAAGGCTAAATGTTTCAGCAGTGCTGAGTTTGCGCTGATCTCACCTTAGGCTGTTTGTGTTGTGTAGAGATCAATTCGTTGATGCTACAGTCCACAGCTTTGTCACTGCCCATCCTGAACAGGTGAGTGCTGCCTTTGTTTTTCCAGCGACTCACACTCAAGCCGCTGACACACGCCTTCCTTGTTGTCCCCGGTCGGTCCACAGATGTGCTCTTCCTTTTCTTTTCTTTAGGAGCCTGAGATGCCTTTTTTCTTTTATGGGAAACAACTTCTTTGTCTGAAACAATTTGATCCTCAGAACTAGAGGAGCCTTTATTGTTCATGTCTTTCATCACTGAAGTGTCTTCATTACTGTGATTAGTGTCACTCTCTGACCGCTGGTCAGTCTTTGTCTGGTCATCACTTGCTCTGTCTGACACAGCTGGGACTGATTTAAGTGTTATGGCTTTGGGCTGCAGTATTTCCTTCACTTGTGATAAAGTTAATCTTTTAATTTTAACATCGTGCTTATCTGTTAGACATTTCTCCTTTAGCATCGCTATGAGCCGAGCGGATTTTTTTTCTCCTCCTGTGTCTTTAGACCATGTCTGGGCTCCAGTACTGCTGCTGTTTAAAGATGTTCTAACAGACGCCATCGTTGTCCCAAAGTTATCCACTGAACATGTAAGATATTTGGGATCAGTTTCAGTCTTGTCTGCATTTTCAGTCAAGCCTGCATCTTTCTGCTTTATGATCTCTGGGAGTTGTTGAACAATCACAGGTGACAGAGCACATTTTTGGAGCAGAACTGAACATTCCTTAGTAAGACTTTTGTCCTTTACAGCTGGAGCCTCATCTTCAGTAAACAGTGTTTGTAAAGGGAGGTTTGCTGGTAGCTGTGTATCCCTTATAAACTCGGCACTGCTGTCAGTGTGCTGGCTGGATGCTGACTGCTCTGTGGTGCTTTCCTTTGAGGATGAGAGCTCAGCTGACTGCTTAAAGTCCACTGACGATGACTCACTGGTGCTTTGACTGTCAGTCACTAAAGCTGCGTGTTTAGGAGACTGAAAACTTTTTACTGAATGCAAACAGTCTGTGCTTTTCTCATTTGTTTCAGATGGCAATGTTTGAATGCTGTGCACAGATAGTAAGTTTTCACAAGTTTTGTGGACTGAGTGGGACTGTTCCAAACAGGATGAGTAGGTTGTTTGACTGCACAGCTGAGTCATAGTGTGTAAGTTCAATCTCTCCATCTGCACTGTGCAGCGACTGGTCAAACATTTCTCCTTCAAAGCTTCTATGAGCCACTCTAATCCTCCCGCTGCCGATACAAAACGGCTGCTGTATTCACTGTCATCTGCAGAGAGCAGAATCAGGCTTGGTAATAATTCCCCAACACTGTCGTTGTTTGTGTCTTCACTGTGGCTTCTGGAGTCTTTACTATCGCTACTTCTCTTGAGATCTATCAATAACTCACCTGAAGAGTCTTGCTCCTCAAGGGTTGAATGCAACTTTACTTCTGAATGAAGCCCAATAGATGGTGCAGGGCATTTAGAAGGTGTGGGCTGCCCTGATGAACATAGCCCATCCTGGAATGCACTCATGACATCTATACAGATCACTGATGCAGCTGAAGAAGAGCATGGATTGTTGATGGGTGATGGTTTAGGGCCCAGGCGTTTGCTGAAGACGGCAGCTGATGGTGTAGAGCAGAACATGGGTTTCCTAGAGCAGGATCCCAGGCTGTGATCTGCTGACTCATTAAGGGAGATCTCTTGGAAGGGGACAGTGGCAAAGCTGGTGGTCCCTGCAGCATTTAATGAGTTCTCCGCACTTGACACCAAAATTGCTGGAGGGAGCTTCCTCCTCCTCCTCCTTGAAGGTGGAGGAATCCTACAAGATCCAAAGGCTCCAGAGGCAAAGTCATCTGAGGAGTTGAGTATAGTTGAAGTTGCTAGAGGGATTTTGGGTTTGGCAGCGACAGCACGTCTGCGGCGAGTCACAAAGCGGCTCACAGAGGGAGGATGAACACTAAGAGAAAGAAGAAACAACGAAACTCAGTGCCTCAAGGCCACAATACCTCTGTGTCGAAACACAGCATGATGCTGACTAGAGCTGGGCAATTAATCGAAAAATAATCAAAACCCACATGTAGAGCCTCTAATCGACGAAAACCTGCCATGTCAATTATTTCTGTTTTTTTCCCCTTTTCTTGGAAAACTTTGACATTTGCCAAAAAACAATTTCATTTTAGCTGATGTGTGTTTTGATTTCAAATGTTCCAATAGATAAACATAAATTGTTAATTTGTGCCTGTTTCTTTTAGTTGTTTGTTTTAAATTATACAAATATTTACAGAACAGAGTCAGAGGTTGGGGGTGGAATAATCGTTCATTAATCATAATCGAGGTAAAAAGTTCAATGAATCGTGGTTTTTATTTAGGACATAATCGCCCAGCCCTAATGCTGACAGAGTCAGGATTCAAGGATGGAAAACTCTTAGAAATAGTTTATGGGCCCAGAAACATGATTTACAGAAAAGTTATTGACACTTTTTTGCAACAGTCCAAGTTAAAGAATATGTACTCACTCTATATAAACGTGTACTGTCATTCATTTGAATAACTAGTGCAGCATTGTGCCTCACAACGCTGCATGGCATCAGAAAGTTGACACAAGTTAAACCTTATCCTTGGTTTTTTCTTTCTCCATCACCCCTCCACATTAGACCCCAGCTGTGTGCACCCATCTGGCTCTTTTCAGTTGTTTAAGGGGAGAGCATTTCATGCAGATGTAAAAGTCTGGCTGAAAGCAGCCAAAGGCTGCAGACACACGTGGGCTAAGTGATGCAGAGATCAACAGACTGTGTAGCTCAACTCTTACTTGGACTCTCTCTTCATTTGAAGTGAATTTTTGTGGCAATCTCTGGTGGATATTGAGAGTTCCTCACTCTCGCTGCTCATTTGGGCTTGCTTTCTCCTCTGTCTCATTGTAACTCCTGGCACGGAGACCAGGTGACTCTTCCTTTTAAAACAATGATCAAAAAACACAATATCAGACACAAAAGTTGAAAACTTTGTTAAAATTAGATAGTCTGATTATAAACATCTGGCATGAAAAGGTATTCATTTCCCCAAAGAAAGATGTTGAACTAACAATAGGAGATTGTTGTTGTTCAGCAGTTTTATGTAGATTGTATTGATAGATGGCTGCTGGAATTCTTTTGAGCACAATACTAAATATACAAAAACAGTCTCTCTAATAATAACACACTCATTATTGTATTGGACAATGAAGCAAAAGATACCTAGCAGACAAAGTGAATAAATTAAACATTGAACTTAATCCTAGATTCTTTAACCTGGGGTGTGATGCTTTGTGGATTAGTGGTCAAAATAAAATTTATTTGTAGAAACCATGTTGGACTTTGGAGGCCACAAATACTTTTAACATATGACACAGAGTTAAGAAGCTGCCTTAGGCCTTTCCAAAGCAGTGAGTTGACAATAAATGGTGGATCATTGTGGAACCGATCATAAGCGGTTGTTTTGTTCTGAGAAATGCACTTGACCCAAAACTTTAGAGAAAATGCATGCCCAGCCCGCTGATGGTAATTTGTGTGTACAGACAGACCTAGTTGTCTTGCTGCTCTCAGCAGGCTGAGGACGGGGAGGAGAGGGCCTACGGTTGTTCTCCTCATCACTGCTGGTCTCTGTCAGACACGCCATGGCTTTTCTCTTGGTGGGACGGGCTCCTCTCCCTCTGGACACACTTGTCCTCTTATCTCTAATAATAAAGAGCAGATTAAAAAACAACCAATGGGTATGGAAAGATAAAAAGTATGAGCAATTTGGTCAGAAGAAAAAAAGGCAGTTTTTTATACTTAATATTGTGGATAACATATTATGTGGTACTGACAAAATGTTCTGAAAGATTTCAGTATAAATTAGATCACATTTACAATACGTTTCATATGCAACTGTTATGTAATGAATAAAAATTGTTTTACTAATAATTGTTTACCAGTCAAAAAGGCATTTCAGTACAACTGTGACACCACTCACATACTGCATGTTTTTACTGACCTGGTTGTCTTGCTTTTCTGCTCAGGCTGAGGACAGGAACGAGGTGGAACATTTTCTTCGTCATCACTCTTTTCAGTCAGACTCAGCATGGCCTCCTTCTTTGCAGGCCGCATCACTTTCTGTCTGGCAACACTAGTCCTTCTCCCTCTGTGACAAGAAACACAGATGAACACTTTAGGTGAAGTTTCAGTGAGATTCCAAGAATGAAGGTAAATAAATCCCAAATGTTTTGTCTTACTGACACGCTGTCAATATATATTTGGAGGCAACTTAAGTGTGTAACAATTAAACAAGGCAACTTTATTTAACCAGTATTTTTCTCTAGCTGCTAGCAATGGTGATAACACCCAAGGGTGTGTTTATCTGAATAAGTGCAACCAATAACCATCAGTTCAATATTTATTTTGTCAAAAGGACATCATATGGTCCAATTTTATGTTTTTGCAATTAAACAGTTTTTAAATAATGATCTGTTAAATATAAATAAAAACAGTTGATACTACTTGAGATACTGATTTACCCTGACTTTTACTTCGAGAAGCATATTGGTGATTTATTTTCTAGATAGCTTTAAAAGTAACCCTTCATTTCAAGACATGTGAGCTTTTAGATTCACATTAATGCATTTTTATGCATCATGTACACAGAAACATACTGGATTTGTACTTTTTCGTAAAGTTAAAAAACTATATTGAATATTATGTAGGCTGATCAATGTACTCTGGTTAGTGATGTCATCTTCCTGCATCTTTCCAACCGTACAAAACGCAATCAAGCCTATATTACAGTAACTTCTTCCTTGTTGTCCACCTTTTTCATAAGGTAGAATTCCTATATGACTAAGTTGTTCGCTAAGTACCTGACTAGAGAATTGTCAAAATCCAATTTCAACAAATTTAAATGAAAGCGCTTGAGTTACTAGTGAGAAAACGCAGCAACAGTATTGTATTGTGAACGTACCGTAACTTCGCAGTTCTTGTGGGCAACTCAAACGCGGACACATCCCCGTCTGTTGACAGGCTGCTGTCGAAGGCCTGCTTACGGTTTTCTGGTGAAATCCAGGCAGACAGCTTTCGCGTCTGCTTACCGTATGTCTTCAAAAATATCGACTTCAAAGGCTTCATACTTTGTATTTACAACTTACTCTTCCACAAAGCTGAACTTCTGTTGACGTGCAAAGGCGTGCTCGAAGGTATTTAACTGTATTTAACCACAGGGCATGCAAAAAGACGTTAAGATCCGTAATTCAAGTTTGTTGTCCCTTGTTCATTATTTCTAACCGCTTCTCGTTCAAACTGCCGCCGTCCTCTGATAGGTCAAAAAACAGTTAAGATGTCAACACAGCGCCACCTGGTGGCTTGGAGCAACTTCAACTCGGGATAGATGAAGAAGAGGAGGTTTTACAGCAGTGTTTCTAAACTGGTGGGTTCAGACCCAAAGTGGGTCAAAGATCTATTTTTAGGGGGTAGGAGTGGAAATTATATGGCAAAAAATCTCGATGTTTGTAAGCTCTGAGCCGACTTCTCTACTTAGCTTAGTTTTAGCTTGGTTTTCCACTAATAACTCTGAGCTATGGTGTTTTTTTTTTCAGGATTTCAACCGTTTGTCACCATTTCACAGAACAACAAAGCTAGTTCCTTCAAGATAACGAGGCAGTTCCTCTAAAAACGGGGTGTCCAAACTTTTTCCAGTGGGGGCCACAATCAGATATAAATCAGGATAGTGGGGCTGCTTCATGTACCCTACCATGTTAAAATGGCTATTTATTGGCTGACATGGCAAATAGCCAATCTTGGAGTGGTCAGATTTCAGGGGGGGCCTGGATACCACTGGCTCTGCCCCTGCAATGTCATCCATGCTGCTTTTGCTGCTGTAATCTATCAAGGCATTATAAATCAAGATAGAATTATCATTTTGGTTGCCAATATGAATGAATTTCAAGAAGTAGTTTGAAGGCCAAACAAATATGGCCCACAGGCCACATTTGGTCCCCCGGCCATAGTTTGGACACCCCTGCTCAAGAAATTAAAAAACATGTCCACACTATCTTGGGAAAATAGAGTAAAGTAAAATGTGATCAGGGCTCCTGTTATGGTGTGGTTTTCACACATGCTTGTTTTGTCCTGTCTCATTTCAATGGATAATTTTGAGTGGTTTAAAATCTTTGGGTCACAATTTCTCAAAATGGTTATGGTGGACTGTCTAGACCAGTTGAGAGCTATGCAGTCTTTCAACATATTTTCAGTCCTCATAGAATGCATATCACGGTGAGATAATTTCCACTATTGGCCTTTATGTTTTCCTGTCCACATGTTAACACTGATAAATTGTAATTTATGATGAGTTAAATCTAATTACTTGGTTAGTAATAATCCCCATGTAAACTATACAAAATTACATAGACATTACTGCCAGCATCCTTGACACTAGTTTAATTCAAATAAATAGATGACTGTCTTTGCTTTAGATTATATTTTTGCGTTGCATGAAAAAATGTACGATTTATCTGATAGTGTTTTTTATTTATTTTTAAATAAAATAAGTGTCTACTCAACATAATGAGCCAGTGGTTTTAAATCCATGTTCACATGTTCATCCATGTTGTCATTAATCAAAACTGTAAATGTGAACTTAAAACAAAAAGTAAGGCAATTTTTGTGTTTGGTACATTATTTCTTTGTTGTAACAATGCTTCTTGGTAATAAATTTGATACCGTTGGAAAGCCTGTTTATTACCCTTTTAAATGATGCCACATTTGTAAGGAACATGCATTTGTGGGATGAGCAGCAGAGGTGAGTATGTGGGTTGTGCCCATGAAAAATGTGCCAAATCTTCTCTGCCAATGCTAAACAGCTGATTCTGCCATTGACTCTTGTTTAGTGTTTGGTGGATTGGATGATTGAAGTTTGAAGAAACAAGACATATTGACAATTTAACAATTTATACATTTAACAAACAGGAGCCTCAGTAGTGTGTGGAAGCACCATACACAGCCACAACAGCCTGGCTCCTCCTCCTCATGTTGGTCACCAGCCTGGTCACACACTGCTGCGGGATGGCATCCCATTCTTCAACTAGCATTTGTCACAAGTCAGCCAGTGTGGTTTTGTTGGTCACTCTGGCACCAACAGCACACCCAAGCTGATCCCACAAGTGTTCAGTGAGGTTAAGGTCAGGACTGCTGGCAGGCCATTCCATCCTCTCCACTCCCAAATTCTGGAGCTAGTCTCTGATAAACCCTGCTCTGTGGGGGCAAGGGTTGTCATCTTGGAGGATAGAGTTCTTGCTGACAGGCTGACAAAACAGTATTATTGGGGTGTTGTCTTCTTTGGACGCCCACTTCGCAGCCTGTCTCTGACATTCCTCATTATATGGAACTTGGCCTTCAGTTTGGAGAAGGTACCAAGGTTCACTCCAAACAATGCGGCAACTTGGTTTTGCGGAACACCAGCTTGAAGTTGCCCAACCGACAGGCCCTATCCAGATCAGTCAAACGTGGCATGCCGATTCTTGAAGCAGACATCTACTGACCACTGTAGCAGGGCCCATGCTCACAGGTGCAGCCAATCAGGCACCTGACTGGCAGCACCTGGGGGTACCAGAAGCTCAAAATAAGAGTCAATAGCAACAGCAAAATAAGCTGTTTAGCACTGGCAGAGAAGATCTGGCACATCTTTCATGGGCGCAACCCACATACTCAGCTCTGCTGCTCATTCCCACAAATGCATGAAGGTACCTCGAATAAAATGTAATCTCTTTTCAGTTACCTATGTGCTCATAAATATGAACTAAATGCAGTTTTTTTTATATTGTTCCACGACTGCCCTTCAAGTTAAAGAAAAATAATAATTCTCCCCCACTGGAATCTAAACTTGAGAAACAGGAAAAAACATCACTTTGCAAAACGCTAACACTGCACAGATCCTTCCAACAATGTAGTAAACATTTGTAACCACCAGGTGTCACCATTTGACTAACATGCACTGCCCTGACCATATGGAAAAATTGACTAGTTGAGAGGACAGCAAAAGATTTTCATAAAAAGCTCGGCTTTTCACTTAAAAACTAATTTTAAAATGTGATCTTGTGTGTATTGTATTTGTACAGTACATTGGCATCTTTTGTCTTAGTGCATACAAACAGGTACACCTCTACCTGTAGTCCAAATTTGCAAATTCACATTTGAGCAAGACAGAAAAAGATCTTAATGTAGAAAACTGACTCTGAATAATGTTTGTTATTATTTACGGAAAAAAAGGTAATGGTTAAAATCTGGCTCAATCAAGTGATCTTGTGTGTATTGTATATTGTATTGCGTATTTTATCAACAGATACACCTCTGGTTGTATTGTTTAATTACAATGTTATTTTTGTAGACTATATTTTGATTAAAGGGTTGGAGAAAAATAATTCTATACACTTACACTCATAATTTATCGCTAATAAATTATTCAGTTTCCTGTATAACCAATAATTGTTTTATTCACATTATCCAAATTAAAAGTTTTAATCACTAATTAACGTAGACTCAAAGTAGGACACAGTATGATTAGGTGATGATTAGTCATGATATTACACAGGAGCGGATGTCCTTTAAAAAAAAAAAAAACAAAACAAAACAAAAAAAAATCACATAGGAGCGTTTGCTTCCGGAGCGGCGTCTCCCGGTTCCCCCTGTCGGAGAACAGCAGCATCTGACAGAGGGAGGAGAAAAGGAAAACGGCGAGCGAAAACGAAGGGGAGGAGAGCAAAGACAGGAGCGCAGCAGCGAGGAGGACGGGAACACACTGGAGAGAGGAGGTGAGTGATGTGGTATGTCGAGAATTTGCTCCTGTATACATGGAGTTGTGTCCGTCACAGTGCCGTTGCAATCCTCCTCTGCGTTGGATTGAGTGAGTAACTTTACATATTCTTGCGGGCGACGCATTGGCTTTGGCATCCACGGGCCCCGCTGTGTTGCAAACAAATCGGGAAGGTGGGGGAGAGGAGACTTGGGAGGCTGCAGCGGCAGATGGGGGCATTTGCATGACCCAGCGTGTGTTCCTTTGACTTCATTGTCAGAGATTTTGTTTTGCCTGAGAGAGCCGTTCAAGGACTCTTATCGTAGTGTGAGGGAATGCAACCAACGGCGGAGAGTGAAAACAACCGTTAATGGAACGTTCTCGCGAGCTGCCAGCCTCTGACACCGCTGTGCTTTAAGGTTAGCTAACTCCAACAACTCGACTGCTAACTGCCAAGTGAGGGCTTTAATGAGAGCGACGCTTCAAAGTAGATGCAATGGAGTGGTAGAAGGCCATGTCTGTAAAATAAAGACTCTTAACTGTATGTTTAGTGATGTTTTAAGGTAGTAATACGCATGTTACCAGCGTGAGAATGGTAAACTGACCTGCAGTCGGCCATTCAATAGAACTTAACACACCACTAAACGGGAAGAATAGTGTTAACTTACCGATGTGTACTTCTATCACCTTCATGTATCATACCGTAGTAGTTGTGTATTTCTTAAATGATATGAAGTTGTCCGTTAATGTCAATTTAATTAAATCCCTGTGAAGGTGAACTGAGATTGACTGCCCACCAATCAGCACCGGTGACTTGAACTTAGGCTGTGCTCTTTGTGCTTTGTGTGGATGTAGCCATTGATTTTTTCCCCATCAAGCATTTGAAGGAGGGTCTGGTATTAAAAATAAATATATAGCTTAAGTACATGTTTAAAACAGACCAATATATAAAGAGCTAAATATAACTGAATTATAAGCCATATAAATGTGTCAAGTTTTATACCCTAAGAAGCAATACTGCCCTTACCCTATCTTTACTTACCTATGCAGTGGATGTATGTGTTAACTATTGTATAATTATTTTTAGCAATGACTTTCTATTAGTATAACCAGAAGCTAGACATGCCAGTTTATACAATCCAGTGGTTCCCTCTCAGAGATGCACCATCTCCTGGCTCCTGTGTCTTGTCACATGCAGGTCTCAGTGCTGCAGGGCTTCTATTTAAGTGATAAAGAGCTTCATTGTGAGATAAACAAGTATAAAGGAGGGTATTCTTCAGACGTGGCCACATTAGGTGGAATAGTCTGAGGCTGTGTGCACCATGCAGGCCCCTGGGGGTGATAGCCAAGGCTTGTATTGGTGCATGGTGCTGGCTGGACTAATCGTTTCCAGCCTTGGCTGTGGTAATTTCAGTCAGGCCCTTGAGATAATATGGCTGTTTGTTTTATAAAAACATGGAGCCATTTAATGGCTTGTTTATGGTGTGTGATTTAAGGAATGTAGGGAATGATGCACATAAGTTTCCTGTTTAAGTCTTAAAGTGGTATGGAGGGCAGAGTCAGGGTTATCATATGTTCTACAGTAAGATGTGAAAGAAGTTGACTGTCTTTCACAATGTGATAGCCTATTAACTTTTCAAGGACTGTTTATTCCTTTTGTTAAAAGTTTACAAAGTTGTGACTTGCATCACAATACTGTGTGTGTTTCTTTTAACAGAGAAGAAAGCTGGAGTTGCTGACCTTTACACAAATTACCAATGGACACCCCCACCTCATGTACTTGTTTTGCATTCCAGTTTGCACTTATATCTCTGCTTCTTGGATATGCACATTCACAATTTATGTTAAGGGACAGGGAGAACAAGACAGTGCTGACTTGATTGAAAATGTTTCACCTGGAAACTTGCTTTGTTTGTGCATATATTGATAGTAAATAGACAGCACAGTCTGCTATTTCATGCAGTGGTTGTGCTGACTTTATTAGGTTTTAGCTGTGGCAATAGTTTGCTACTTTTATTAGCACCCTCCACACACGTGGAAGTGCCACTGACTGTGCCAACAGAATAGAAATGGTGCACTGTCATCCTCCGTCCCTCTCCATCCTCCCAGCCTCCTTGCCCTGCTGTGGTACTCTTCATCCAAACCTGGCCCTTGTCTGCAGTGTGTGATGTTATTGCTAATTGCTCAGGGCTTTTGGGCTGTTCAGTTGTTTTATATTCTTCCCCTCTCCTCTTTTCTGCTCACTATTTTCACTTCATTACTCTCCTCTTTCTTTCCATGTACCCTTCCTCCCTCCCCCTCTGGCATTTCTACACACCAGGAGTTGCTGAGTATGGAAAAAGTGACTTGGACATTTAAGGACCGAGTATTGGGCCAAACACTGCAGACTTTTCTTGTGTGCTTGTGTTTGTTTAGCCTTGGTGTTGTGAAAGTGTCTGAGTTTCAAGATGGCCCCTTTTCTGCTGAGCTTAACATAAAGGAGACATATTCATTCAAACCGACTGTGCTCTCTGAGTGCAAGGGCTAAAGAATTGGGGAAAATAAACTAGTTTTATTTTTTTCCAATATTTAATATGCAATTGTATTTTTAATTTCCTCATCTTGTTTATTTTTTCAACAAGCAATACATCCTTCTATATTATAACCAACACATTATAGTTTAAACCAGGGCTGAACAATTAAGAAAAAAGTCTAATTGCAATTATTTTGACTCATATTGGAAATTTTATATAAAATTATTTTACTGAGGGGAATATTTAAAAAAAGATCTGAAAAGGATGGCACTTTAATGCTTGCATGATGTATAGAGCTTAACTGTTTAACTGCAAGAAATTGTCTTAAATTAGTATTCTGAGAGGGATCTGGCTGCAGACCCTCTTTCTCAGGCACCTGCTCTGAAGACCACCACTGTGAGACACCGCCACCACCAGGACAGAAGTGATGCACTTCTCAACTGTTTACTGTTTTAGAAGCATTAGTGTGAATGGTGGCTGTATTTTTAAAAATTCAGAACCTTGATTTTGATCTCAATTCCTTGTACATGTAGACATTTTGCGATTTAAAGTCCCTGTGAAGTGCTTAAAAAATCTTTATTTTCAGTTTGTTGTATGACAGGCCACTGTATCATGAATCACCAGGCCAAATTTCAGTCATGAAAACATCTCTAAATTTATAAAATCAAGCTTCAGTCTCATGACAAATGAGGCAAAATCTGCTCTAGGATGGTGTGGACGTGTCGGTTGAATGGTGTGAAGCCACGCTGACTCACAAGAAAGTCTTCTCAGATTTTAAAAATGCTTTTGATCAGACTGCAGCTTCCTGGCTCTGTGCCAGGGCAGAGAGACAGAAGTTGGGATTAAATTCACTGTTTTCTGGCACAAATCTCTACATTATGATATGTTTAATGACCCACAGGCTGCTGATAGATCTGGGAAATTTACCTCACAATGAACAAAACACAGCATGTAGCTGGCTGTTAACTTTCCACGAAGGAAGTGACATCAGCTAACAACAGACTTTATTGAAATGAACTGCTTGGGGAATTTATACCGTATCATAATTCTCCATCGAGACTGGTGATGTCATAGTTTCCTATATTTGCCCAGCTCTAATAACACCAATCCAGGAAAGAGGTGAATAACTTTCTGGCGTTCTAAATCCAAAATTCAGTCACACATAGATTTTAATGTATTCACATGGTTACAACAACCTTATTCCAACATATCGAGTGTGTTAAGACGCAAACAATAGATTTTACTTTACAGGCACTTTAATCTAAATTTCGATTGATTGCCCAGTCTTACTGAGTGCACATATAAACTGGCATAAAATACACTCCAGCAATGTAAGCTGTCACTTTCTGAAGCTGTGAGCATGTCACACACCCGAAAATACTCCATGATATCTCAGCAAGCCGCAGAGTGCTCTGCAGATTGTACACATTTATTTAACCCACACTATAAATGTGTGTATGTGTGTGTATTTTGTTGGGACTTTCTTGCCCTGCAGCACCAACCTGCTAGTCTGTGTGTGGTCGAGGTCATGCACACCAGCTGATGGGAAAGGGTGGTGAGAGTGTGCGTGTGGGCACATGCTTGTGTGACTGTGCCTATGTGTGTGTTTGTGAGCAATCAGATAAAGAACGTGGAGATCCGCTATCACCGCCCTGCTTCCTCTGTGAAACAATACCAGTGGTCTGCCCTTGACCAAACTTGTGTGTTAGTGTGTGTAGAGTCTGATCAGATCAGACAGATGAATGATAAATTAAGACTGTTTGTGTGTGTATTTGTGGTGTTTGCGGAGGCTGACTGTTGTGTAAGTGTGAATGTTGTCAATCTTATCCTCAATCTCATTCTCTTCACTTTCAGCCCCCTATCGATGCCTCTCAATAGGGTTATTGTGCCCACTGTTAGGAAGGCTGCAGTGTGTGTGTGTGTGTAACTGTGCATTGTTGTTGCAGGGAGCAGACAGCCGTGAGGTGTGTTTGAACAGAGAAGGAGCACAGAGGCCCCGTTCATCCTGCAGGGTGTGAAACTGAATGATTGGGCCCCCTTTCTCTGTTTCCATCTGTCGCTCTGTCTATCTGTCTCTCTGACTTGCTCAGTTTTCACCCACATGCTTGTTCCTTTTTTCTCAAATTTACTTGCCATCTTTGTTTTCTTTCTTTGTGTGACCTTGTGCATGAAAGGTGTTAGCTCCTAGTGGCCCTCACTGATCTGCTGGCTTCTTCTTGTCAGGTCTTGTGGTTGGATAGACAGTTTGCATGTTATTCTACCTACAAAGTACCTTCGGAAGTAGGGCCTACAAATTTCCTGCTCTGACAGAGATCCTAAAACATATATAATGTTCACACACTTGCTGAACACATACACACTTTTCCACTCTTATGTTTATATGTTTCTGTTTCTGATGTTGTCTTTTCCACATCACTGCAACTTCACACCCAGACCCCCATCACTCCCAGTTCAGCTGCATAAGGGCTTTCTGAGTCTCACCCTTTCTCTCTCTCTCCCTGACCTTCCTCTTTCTCTCTCTCTCTCTCTTTCTCTCTCTCTCTCTCTCTCTCTCTCTCACTTTGATTTTTTTAAAAAACATACACTGTGAAAGCCGGCATGGGATGAAGGATGCTGTAAAAGCTAGAGCCCCAGGTGCCCCTGTAAATGGGCCTACTACAGCGAGTTCAAGGATTTCTGCTGTGCTGTGTCAAAACAAGCTTATAATCTGTGCTTAATCTTCCCCTATCTCTCATCCTTGCTGTATTCCCAGGAACACTTAAGTAGATCGACAGATGTACTTCTTGTTACAGGACACTGTATTACACTATGCATGAACAACAAGAGTGAGATGGAAAGGCATGCAAAGTAGAATATTTGTAGAAAGTATGCAGCATTGTGAGTTTCCGTAGGGATTGTTTCTTTAAATCAGACTGATCTAGAAAGAAAACCATTAAAAATTCGAGATGCACCAATGCATCACTTACACATCGGTATTAACCAAGCGGCAACCTCCGGTCCTGAAAAATGAAGCCAATGCAGAAGTGCAAAAAATTGCTATACCGTGAGTGTCCACTTGAGGCTTGCTGCAGGAACACCGGAAGTCCCGTCTGGATGTTAAACAGCCGGTTTTGACACACAAAATACACTGGTTTACAGCCTGGTTCAAAACACCAAACGTGTCTCATTAGCTAGTGTCTTATGGTGCTCCCACTGTACGGGGGGTGAATTTTTTTGTACCATGATCATTTGGATTATATCCAAGATAGAAGCTGATTGGTGCGTCTCATTTGATTGACAGCTAGCTCGGCAGGCAGAGGCTCCGTTTCTGTCAACCAGAATGCTAGCTAGCAGGCAGACAGGAAGTCATGCTTAGTGGGCGGGCCATTAGGTTGATCCAACGTTCGATTGAGACCGCGATTTCAATATGGAAGCCTCCACAGATTGGCTTCAATAGCTGTTTGAGTCCGCCTATTGTAAGCAGACGACTGACGTCACACGGGGTTTGTCCAGTTCTTTCTACAGTCTATGGTATTAACTGTTATGGGCACTCTTTGCAGTCATCAACCATCGGCAAAAGATGTGGCATGAACAGATATCAGCAGCCAATATTTATCTGTTGTGTCCAATTATTTTGATTTTGGCATCTAACAATTCAACTCGTGAATCAAATAAGAGATTTTTTTTTACTGAGGAGAAGAAGTCATCTGTTGCACAAACTCTTATCTCTTTTCCAGGTCAAACATGAGAGAAAATGTTGGCATAGTGGTAGCCTTGTGTCAGAAGAAGTCATTGAAAAAGCATCAGTAGCTGGAATTAGCTAAATTGTTTTTTTAAACAGGTATCAGCTCTATTTTTCACAATCATGCAAGGAAAAGCAGATAAAGTGCCACTCAGGAAAGAGTGACATGTTTCTTTATAGGCTGAACTTTAACTTGTTGCTTGTTTTTGTGTTGTTGAAAAGTCATCAAGCGTTCCTGAATATGTCTTAAATTCCATTTGGTCTACATGGTCAGCCCTGTAAGCTGCCTGACATGACTCTCTCACACTGCAGTGCACACCTGCAGATGTAATGTAATCAATAACAGGCATGTCTGTCTATATATATGGCCACTGCATTAACAAGCACTGGGATGAGGGGCTGCTGATAGCAGGAATACACATTTAACATTCGATTGCCTTGAGCATTGTGCCAGTGTATCTGTGATGGTAGCAGCATCACCTATTGCCTTTTATATGCACGGGAAACAGACTCTCTCTACCTGCACATTGCTCAGTTTTCTGACTACTAATACTAATGCTTTGGATGTAATGACTAACATTGCACATCATGCAGTTTGACTATTGCACATGTGTACGTTACAGTCGTGAGGTAAAAGGATGTTATTCAGCCCTATTTCATATGGAGTTCAAATGTTCAAAATTTTCATCATTATTGACTCTGAGACGGACGTATATGACAAAACACAAGTTACAAAATGTTAAATAACTTTTCAACCATAATTCGTGGCCACTTACTTTTTGTTTTCCTCTGGAGGCTCTCCATTTTGCTGTTCTAATGATGCTATCCATGCCCTCCTGGCTCCTATGGAGGCTTTTCCAGTTGGCCTGGAATTTGGGTGACTTTCTGGGGCATTTAACGATTAGCTAATTCCACACTGGTAACTCTGATGTTGAATGTCTTTTTATCCATTATTTAATCCATATTTAGATTGTCTCTGCTGCTAGCTTTAGCATTAGCCACCGTAATGATTTCCCACAATGAATGAAATAAAAAATCTGAAATTGTATTTCTGTTTATTATTTTTCTTTTGTCTTTGTAGTCCCATAACCTTTTTTTTTTAAATTCAAGTGAAAGTAAAGTCCAGGTTGTCCTGAAGAAAGGATGTTTAGAGCTTGAATGTGCGCCACAGTGTTAATGTTTTACATTCTTTTTAAGACAAAAAGTCCAGACAAGACAGAATGGTTAAAAAATAGCCTAAGTCTCTGAGGGTTTAATTGATTTGATCAGTGTCATATTGATATTTTTTTCATCACCTAGCCCATGTGTTTAGTTTGTCTTTTCTTTCCTTACAGAAAGAAAATAATGCTCTTTAACTTCTGCAACACAAACTAGCGATTCAATGGTTTTTATTTGTTACAAGAGATGTGTGTGTACTCACTAGTCAAAAATTGTATCATCATTTAATTAGAATTAGCACATTTGATAAGGCTGGGATGGAAAGAAGCCTCTTTTGCAGTCTCAGATATATGAAGATCAATTTGAAAAGAAAAATATTAGCACTCACTTTACAGTTAAATTGATCCAGAAAACCATTATCAATACATCAGAGTGCTGCTGTCTTTACTGCATACACTTAAACTCAGGAGCACTTTTGATTTCTGCCTAGTCAGCCTTTGTGCCGCATCATGGCTGTTTCATATTTCACAAGAGTTCATGGAAACACGTCGTGTGTCAGTAAGACCCAGACTATATGCAGTTTTACATTTGTTTGATCTTAGTCATGTTAAACTAAAAGCATTTCACATGGCTGTTAGCAAATTAAGTAGCCACTAAATTATTGCATTTGTAAATGCCATTAAGATGTGTCATGGGTGATTTAATTTCATTAATTCATTTCAAAATGCTTTTTCAGTGACACCTGTTTTACATTTAATCTTGTGTTCATTAATTTCAGATACACATTAGTAATTTAAACCCTATATTTTTTAGTCTGGTTTAGATGACAAAACTGCATGATGCAGCTGCTAAGAAAACAGTTCTCAACACTCTGCCCCTCCATTTTTGAACAGATATTCAGCAGCCTAAGAATCCTTGCTTTCAGCTGGACTGTGAGGCTACAGAACCTGACTGGGCCTGGCCTTTGAATGGTGGAGCAGAAGAACAGGTGTATAAACTCCCTGTTGGCACCCAAAGACCAGAGTCTTCTGAGAAAAAACACCCACTGTTGGACCTTATTACAGATGAAATCCACATGAGGTGTCCAAGAAAAAGCACTATCCACACAGTGGTAGTACAGGTCTAGCTGCTCCCCCTCTGTCATCAGTGCCATAAGTGCAGTGTCATCTGAGAATTTGATGAGATGGTGATTAGGCACACTAGTTACACAAACATTGGTGCAGATAGTGAACAATAGGAGGGAGCTTACACATCCTTGTGGAGCACCATTGCTTGATGTGACCAGGGGGAATAAGTGTTGTTGACTCACACCAGCTGCTGTCGATGAGGAAGGAGTGATACCAATGAATGAAATATGGATTAATCTCCAACTGATTCATTTTGGAGAGCAGCATGGTGTTGAATAGGGATGCAACTAACAACTATTCCTATAGTCGACTAGTCGGGTGGCACACTGTGGGATCCCTTAATGGCTTTGACTGCTCAATTTTTACTGTTAATTTTTATCAGTTGAGCATCAGTATTAGCCAATGTTTGGCAAGTTGACAAATGTTGGCCCATCTGCAAATACACCGCTCAAAAAAACAAAGGGAACACTTAAATAACCCATCCCAGATCTCGATGAATGAAATATTCCAATTGAAAATCTTTATTCATTACATAGAATGCATTGTGGAATGCATTGAGAACAAATAACATAAGAACTGGACCTCCACGGGCCTTTATGCACTCCCTACAATGTCTGGGTATGCTCCTGATGAGATGACAGATAGTCTCCTCAGGGATCTCCTTCCAGACCTGTATCGGAGCATCAGTCAGCTCCTGGATGGTCTGTGGTGCCATGTGGCAGTGGTAGATGGAATGAGACATGATGCCCCAGAGGTGCTTGAATGGATTCAGGTCTGGGGAACGGGCAGGCCAGTCCATAGCATCAATGCCTTCATCATGCAGGAACTGCTGACACACTTCAGCCACATACGGCCAAGCATTGTCATGCATCAGAAGGAACCCAGGGCCCACTGTGCCAGCATATGGTCTGACAATGGGTCTGAGGACCTCATCCCAGTACCTAATGGCAGTCAGGATACCTCTGGCTAGCAAATAGAGGTCTGTGCAGCCCCCTAAGGATATGCCTCCCCAGACCATCACTGACCCACAGCTAAAACGATCATGCTGGCGGATGTTGCAGGCAGCAGAATGTTCTTCTCTTGCACATGCCAACCGGGCTGGATAGGGCCCTATGAAATCTGTTATATTTTTGGCCACACTCCGTTTTTTATGTTTTAAATTTTTGTGAATTCTGTTTTTTAACTTTTCCACTAATTTTACCATAAAAAAGAGTGTTCTGTTAATGTAAATGAATGAAATGTTCACTAATTATATAGAAGGAACCCCTAAATTTATTGAAAAAGGGCCACGTGGCCCAGGAGCCGTTGTTTGGATAACCCTGATATAAAATAATTTTAATCAGTGAAACAGATATTTCCAACATTTTAAGACACATCCACATGTATAATTACATCCTAACTGATGTTTATAATGTAAAAGAAGAAATCCTTCTGTTCTCTCAAACACAGAGTGATAGTCACTTAATAAGAAAGTAACATAAAAGTTAAATGATTAAAAGTAAACCTGTTTCCTAAACTTTTCTTTACTCTCTTAATGTGTAACAGTGCATGCAGTCTGATGCTGCATTGTGTTTTACTCCTGACTGTAACGGTTCAATCTCATCTCTCTCCATCCTCGCTGTCTGTCTGTCTGCCTCATATCAGACCGCTATGTTAATACAGACACATGTTGGCTTGTTAAGCAACCAAAGGGAACAACAGTATCTACAGGATGGTGTGGTGAGGAAAAATAACTCGAAGCACGGATGAGTTTTCTTGAAGGTGCAACATTATGTCCCACAATACAGCCCTGTATGGGGCTACGTGATGTTCACCGGTGTTTCGTGCAGCCACTTTGACATGCTGTTATTGTTTACGAGGGGGCGGGGTGAGTGTTGTGAGTGAGGGACAAGTTGTGCCCCGCTTTAGTGTTCCCCCTCTTTTTAGAAAAACACAGAATTTCAGTCAAATTCATTCAATTTCTGTGATTTTGTGTTTACTTGTAAATTCTATTTTTATTGGCCAATTCCGCGATTCCGTTAACGCAGAAATCATAGGGCCCTACTAACTGATGCTTGAATGTAACATTTTAGACTACGGGACTTCGTAAAATCTTGAGTCCGTTCTACTCAAGTTTGAAGCCCTCGAGTAGTGAGTAGATCTTATAGTTGTGACTTCAGCTGTGTGCTTCGCGCACGGACACACCTCTCTCTCTCTGATTCTGTGTTGTGAAGTAAAATAACTCAAAGCACGGATGAGTTTTCTTGTAGGTGTAGCATTATGTCGCACGATACTACCCTGTGTTGAGCTACGTGATGTTAGGCGGTGTTTCGTGCAGCTGCTCTGACATGCTTTGTGTTGTTTAGGATGGGTGAGGTGAGTGTTTGGTGTTTGTGAAGTGAGCCACAAGTTGTGCCACACTTTAGGGATCCCCTTGGAACATATTCCTGAGATATTCGTTCCTCTTTCTAAAAAACACAGCTTTTTTAGTTAAATTAGTTTAATTTTCACATTTTTTGCGATAAACAGTAGATTCCATTTTTATTGGCCAGTTCCACGATTCCATCTGCGATTCAGTTAACGCAGAAATTATAGGGCCCTAGCTCCACGGTGCTGGGCTCCACAAGCCCCACTTGTGGATGTCAGGCCCTCATACCACCCTCATGGAGTCTGTTTCTAACAGATTGAACATAAACATGCACATTAGTGACCTGCTGGATTTCATCTTGTAGGGCTCTGGCAGTGCTCCTCCTGTTCCTCCTTTCACAAAGGAGCAGATAGCAGTGCTGCTGTTAGGTTGTTGCCCTCCTAAGGCCCCCCTCCACATTTCCTGGTGTACTGGCCTGTCTCCTTGTATCTCCTCCACACTCAGTGTGTTGGGAAACACAGCAAACCTTCTTGCCAGGCGCGAATGGATGTGCCATCCTGGATGAGCTGCACTGCCTGAGCAACTTCTGTGGGTTGCAGATACTGCCCCATGCTACCACTAGTGGTGGAAAAATGCTAAAGTAACCAAAAATCAGCTAGAAAAGATGAGGAGAGGGAAATAGTCTCTGGCCACCGCCTGCAAAATCATTCCTTTACAGAGGTTGTCTTGCTAATTGCCTCTCCTTTTCCAAGTCAAGTCACCTGCTGGACAAACTTTGATTTGCTTTCATGGTCAAATGTGAACTGAAATGTTGGCAATGCATCAGTCTTACACCCTCTCTAGAATAGATCAGTTTGTATGATGGGAGGGAAAAACAGACGTGAAGAATTACAAAGAACCAATGAAAGAAACATTACTGCCCAAATCATCTTTCCGTTATTCTTTTATTTATATGTTACTGTATTTTTGGCTTCAATTTTTGTAAGTGCTACATCTCTTTATGTGTTTGAATTAACTTATGTGAGCAGAAGCTTTCTTACTCTTCTCTCTGTTGCAACATTTTTTCCTCACAAGCTGAAAGTGTGGAGAAAGAAGCTCATTCTTATGTGATGAATGCACAGGATGACAGGTGATAGGAATGTTGAATCACAGTCCCTGTCATTGTGGTGCTTTTGGTTCCTGACCAGTAAAGTTCCCTGTGCTTACATCATATCCTGTGGCGTGGCGGTGGGAATAATAATAAGTTAACAATTGCGGCGAGGATGTGATGGAGTGCCAACCTTTTCACAGTGATTCATAAAAACTGCGGTAAGAGTTTGATTAGAGTTTTGTGTAATTTAACAGCGTAACTTTTATAAGCCACAGAGTGATGGAATTTGCCTTCTGGCTTTTTTTAAGCACTGCTTGACAAGTGAAGAGGAGGCAGTTGTTGTGTGTGTGTGTGTGTGTGTGTGTGTGTGTGTGTGTGTGTGCTCCAAACTGTGGTGGTGCAGTGCTGGTCCACCAGCTGTGGTCAGCTTGCTGTATCATCCACATCCAAAACCAAGAAGAATGCACAGCAAACGTTTGGCATATAAAGAGATTATATCTACCCGTCGGAAGGGAGAAAGGGACAGAGAGGGGGTAAGAGAGCAGCAATTGTAAGAGTAAAAGAGAGGACAAGAGTGAACGAGGGAGGAAGGGGATGATTTAAAGCGTTGGAGGGGGAGCAATCGTTGCAGTGGTGTCTGTGGTTCCTTTGGCAGAGATGGGACATTCCTTTTCTGATGAGTCACTCCCTCTGATTTCTTTTCTTTCCTCACATCTCTTGTCCTAAAGCTGGCACTCTCCCCCTCCTCCCCTCTTGTTTTTAGACTGTCTCTTCTCCTTTCTGTCATCCCCTCTTTGATGTCGCCATTTGCATCTTATATGTTGGAAAATCAAGCCCATCAGATCACACTGGGCTCTGATGGCTATGCAAACTTGTGACATTATCACGGAACAGCTTGCCAGTGGCTCTCTAATGAAATGTGAGATAACAAGGCCATGTTGAACTTGCTGACACATGCGAGCACACAGCCAGGGTAAGAGCTGTGTCATTTGTGTCTAGACTTTCCTGTCCTCTTGGATGTCCTGTCACATCTCGGCGATATATATAGCATGCACACAGTTGCTCTCTCTCCCTCTCGCTCCTGCTTCTACCCCTCGCCTTTCCTTGCCTTTTATCTGGCAGGGCTTTTGTGCATGTGCTTGTCTGTTTGCCTGCCTGCCTATATGTTGTCATTAGACAAGGAAACATGGCTGGTTTCCACTGCTACTTACATGAAACAAGGGAGAGGTAAAAAATACTTGCAGTGGAAAGTGAGAGAGGCAGTAGCTCAGAAACATCTTGAATCAGGGGTAACTGAGATGATGCAGACTAAATATAAAACAAATACATCAGAATGAGTTGCACCTTGTTTATTTCTGTTGCAATGCTGACCACATTATCATGGTCATAAGATTGTGAGAAGATGTTAATATTTCCTCCTGAATGCAAAAGAAGGCAGGGGGCTTTTGTGTGGCTCTGTGTCTCTTGATTCAGTACATCTTTTTCATGCTACCAACCTCAAGTGCATTAAACCATATCGATGCAACAAGTTGGATAAAATTTCAGCTCAGAGTGCACAGGGACGCATGAGGGCCAATCGCAATCTAATCAGCTCTTTGTGACTTATTAGATGTCATTCTGGCACAAATGAAATTGTGTTCATATGACTGATTACTCTCACACCAATCTCCATATCCACTGGCAATCATTGCCTATCATCATCTGATAGATGCTTTATACATGCAGGGAACAGAGGAGACTTTTCTATAGTTCTGGTGAAGCCAGTGGTTAACATTAAATTACTAACAGGCAAGATTTTCTTTTCCATGTGATGTTGATGTAAGTTAAAAGTAAGAAGTCCAGCTTTGTGAGAGCTCTCTCGAAGAGCAGAAGATAGCAACTTATAAATTGCATGTTTTTTTAACTAAGTTTGGTTAATGATGTGTTTCACATGGGGGAATCCAATCACTGGTTGGCTTTTTACACAGTACCAATCACATTTGTGACTCCAGTTTAGATGTTTGAGCTATAATGGATTGTTGGCTGTGCATTGATGCAGATACACCAGGCATAACATCATGAACACCTGCCTGTGTTGGTCCCACTTTTGCTGCCAAAACATCCCTCACCCTTCAGGCCATGGACTCCACTAGATCCCTAACGATGTGCTGTGGTATCAGGCACCAAGATACCAGCAGATCTCCATAGATCTGACTTGTTTGTCCAGTACATCCCACAGATGCTCAATCGGAATGAGATCTGGGGAATTTGGAGGCCAAGTCCCCACCTCAAACCATTCCTAAACCATTTTTGCTTTGTGGCAGAACACATTATCCTGCTGAAAGAGGCCATGGCCATCGAGGAATACTGTTTCCATGAAAAGGTGTACATGGTTTGCAATAATGCTTAGGTGGTATGTGTCAAAGTAACATCCACATGGATGGCAGGACCCAAGGTTTCCCAGCAGAACATTGCCCAAAGCATCACACTGCCTCCACTGGCTTGCCTTCTTCCCATAATGCATCCTGGTGCCATTCTCAAATAAGTATGCACACGCACTCGGCCATCCACATGATATAAAAGAAAATGTAATTCATCAGACCAGGCCACCTTCTTCCATTGCTCTGTGGTCCAGTTCTGATGCTCACATGTCCATTGTTGGTACTTTCGGTGGTGGACAGGAGTCAGCATGGGCACCCTGACTGTTGGATTGGACCACACGGTCCAGCCTTCACTCCCCACATGCATCAGTGAGCCTTGGCCTCCCATGACCCTGCTGCTTGTTCACCGCTGGTTCTTCTTGGGACAACTTTTGATAGATACTGACCACTGTAGACCAGGAACACCACACAAGAACTGAAGTTTTCGAGATGCTCTGACCAAGTCGTCTAGCCATCAAAATTTTGCCCTTGTCAAACTCACTCAAATCCTTGTGCTTGCCCATTTTTCCTGCCTCTAATGAACTTTGAGGACAAGATGTTCACTTGTTGCCTAATATATCCCACCCACTAACAGGTGCTGTGATGAAGAGATAATCAGTGTTGTTCACTTCACCTGTCAGTGATCATAATGTTATGCCTGATTGGTGCATCTGTTTACAAGGACAAACAAATCATAAGAATACCATTGCTGAGAGCTGATTTGTCATCAATGTGGACAAGGTTCCACATTGCCTGCTAACATGTCAAATCAGCTCAGACTAGTACCACAAAAAAAAAAAAATACACTTGGAGACCTAAAAAGGGAAAACTATGACCCTCTGTACGAAGAATCCTCTTCTATGTCAAATTTGTAAGTAGAAACTCCTTTACACACTGAGAGCAGAAACAAAAATTGGTTCCCTGACTTTTGGGCTTCTTTGCCTGATGGCACACAAAGTCTGAAAGGCCTATGGCAACAGCAGGCATGCCTGCTAATGCATCTTCCCCCCATCATCACGAAAGATATTAAATATAGAAACAATGGCAGGGAAATAGCAGTGAACCTATAGCTGCCAGAGAATAGGCTTTTTGTAATTGTTTAGCTTGTTTGCTGGCATGTATGTGTTGGGGATATTGAGTGTGTTAGTGTGTAAGAGAGAAAGAGGCAGCAGTATTTATATTTGAGCCACACATAGATATCTGACTTCAATTTCCATCTTTGTACTTAAAAGGAAACTCCTGACCATTGCAACTGTTCCATCCTGATTTAACATGAATAATGTTAGCACCAAGGTCTGTTTGACAAACAGCCTATACGGTTTATGACTTGTGAATTTATGAGGTGTGGTTTTGTGTTGTAAAACTTGTTTTGAGCTGACAGTCCTTCAGAACATTTATATTGTGCATGCTAGGCCATAATCTGATAAACTGCTTCCATTACAATACCTTCAGCTGCTGCAATTACAGGTGTACTAGTTTCATCTAACTACACTGAAGGTGTCCTTCTAATATACACAGCTATAACCAACAAGCTACTACAGCATCTTCAGATCTTTGCTGTTAAATGATTATGGTCTATCCTACTCTTGTGTTTTAGAAAATTATTCAGCTAGCCTCTGTGAACAGTCAGGGGTTAATAATGTGCTGCTGGGAAGTATTAAACAGGAGTCAGTATATACCATTTAAACAATGCAGCTTATTTTGAAAAACCTTACAATTTTGGAATCTATCAGTTGTCTCATTGGGAATTATTAAAGTTAGAAATAGTGTATACTGTATAAAAAGGCTGGGCATCTCCCACAGCATCACAATCATGATTGTGATGCATAACCTACATAGAATTCCCTACAGTAGCTGTTCTTTATTGTAGACTATAACCGCAAAGGTATAGTTTTAAGGATCATACAATTTAAAATACATTAACTCAGGTCTGCAGCAATCAAAGAAGTAAATTAGAAATTTCTGTTTCTAATCCCTGTCCTGTTAATAAATCTAAATGAAATATTACCAGGTTTTTTAAACTTGAAGTGACCCTCCCTGTTGTCTCTCTTGCTTTTGTTTTTGACACAGCAGCAATATTCTGGAATCACTTTCCCTTAAGTCCCCTTGAATCCGAGTGTCATTTGTTTTACATCTGCATTTAACTTGGGTACCGCAGTTTCTGTAATGAACCGACAAGTGGAAATCAAATAGCATGACTAAGACTCTTCAAGCAGCTGCTTGAGGCCTTTGTAATCAGCTACACTGATACACTGTACGGGCTTAAGGCTTCACAAATGGAGCATAAAAGTGCTGCTTACGATGTTCTGAGCCTATTTAGAAGTTGAGGGAAACTTTGAATTTCTAGTATCAGTGAGTGTTGGTTGGGACAACACTTTCCCAGAGTAGTGATCCTGTTGATAATGCTTGTGTGGCTGTGGTATTTTACCTTGTTTTTGCATAGCTTGCATATTGCATGACTCATGCTTAACTACCAACTTTTCAGTGATTAAAGAAACCTGAAATAATCCAGTGTCTTGCTCTCAGTCTTGTTTGCAAAACTATAGCTTCTTGTTCTGTACCATAGCATAGGCAAGGTGTATTTCTTCATTGTCCTCACAGCATTTGTAGCCATATTGGTTGTGTAGCACAATTTATATTGCCAAATCAAATATTTTGAGCACAGGCCCCACTATACTGTGCCTATAAAAAGTATTCAACCCCTTGGATGTTTTACCTTTTTACTGATTTTATAAGATAATCATGGTCAATAGAATTTGGCTTTGTTGACAAAAATGTGCAACAAAACCTCTTAAATGTCAAAGTGAAAACAGATTTCTCTTGGGAGAATATTTATGCGGTCACTTATTTTACATTACATATTTTTTAATTTACAATTACTTTTTAGAAATCTGTTTTCATTTTTACATTAAAGGGTTTGTTTGTATTTTTTAGTCAGATAAGCCAAATTAAAGTGACCACGATTGGTTTCTAAAATCAATTTAAAAGGTAAAAGATCCATGGGGAAGAATACTTTTTTATAGGTACTGTATGTGTTGTAAGTCAAAAGTTAAATCTTGCCATTAGAGTATCAAAATGAAGTTGTTATCTGCAATTATCATTTATTAGAAATGTCTAAAAAAAAGAAAAACCCCTGTTAAATTCTGCTATTATCAAGAAATGATGTATTTAAAATGCTGGGAGCACCTCTTGGCTGTTTGGGTATTAAATGTTTAGTTGGCTAAAGTACAGGCGAACTGCACACTGGAAAAATGTCCACTGATTTTGTCTAAATTACCATGTCTTTGGGCTCAGTAGCCCAATAACATATATTGCACACCTTTTTGTGATTATCAAAGTTTTCTCAAAGGAAAATATGAGCTTTATTTGACTGTTCAATGAGTTAAAAGTTGGCTAGAAGATCTACAAGTTGTGCTGTGCTGTTATGTAACTGAAAAGGGACTTGGGTATTTATAAAACCCAAGTATTAGTTGATCGGGGAAAAACTAAGAGCCAGGAGCACATGAAAAATAAAACTACAGACGTGGCTCTACTTGTTGCATTCTGTGTCTCCTGGCGCTGCTTGATGCCTTTAACTTCACGTCCAGGAAAGAGCTGCGGTCTCATTACGGCAAAGTCACAGTGGCTGCTCCACTCGCTCATGTGTGTTCCACACAGGGAGCGAGCTTTAAGGGCTGAAATGGGACTTCCCTCCCGTCACTGTGTTTTGCTTGGTGTCAGTGTGTTCTCGATGTACTCTTTTTTTTTTCTCCCCCTCACCCACAGGAAAGAGGGGCTGTGAGGAAAAAAGAGACGGGGTGGGTGGGGGGGGTCTGGGAATGGGGGGAGGGGTTGCAGCACAGTCGCTCCCAAGTTTCCCAAATCCAGGAAGTCGTCTCTTGGCTTCTTGTGCTGAAATGAGTCTTTTCAACGTCACAGGTTTTCTAAATCTATGTGTGTGGGGTCAGATTTCTGAGTCTGTTACACAACCTTTGAACCCCTTGTGGTGATTAGACTATACTAGTTGGAGTTTATACAGCAGGAAAAAACACTTAAACTCAATTTAACTCTGCCTAGTATTGTGTCAGAGATTGTGTTACAGTGAAATAAACCAGTACACATTGTATTCACGTATACTGGTCCAGACTGCTCACTCTCACCTTTACCCACTTTTGCTTGCAGACCTCAGTATGCTCTGGGTCAGTGAATGCAGCGTGAACCAACATGCCCTTACTTATCAGTAACCTAAATTCCCAAGGTGTGTGACTGTGTTGTCTGCTCCTTTTGTTGACCAATTAAAGGTTATTTACCCCCAGCCATCCCAACCCACCCACCTTAAAAAAAAAAGACATGCTTGAGATTCTTTGGCACACCCTTCAAATTCCTCACTGTTTTCCTTTCTTTTGTGGTCATTTTGGCCTCTCACTCTACCGCCCATGGAAGCCACACCAGCGAAAAATGATACCTTTCTCCATATGTAACAGTACATTGAGAGCTTCATAAAAACACAGAGATTGTAAGTGTTGGAGTGTACTTTAAACTATACCAGTGGAATTATAGTGAAGCTATTTCTGTCTGTCCTTCATACTCGTACACAGCTGCAAGGACGATGTATGGTGGGGAGTGCATGTTCAAATCATAGCGCTCTCTGCTTCAGTGTGTACGTGCATGTGTGACTGTGTTTGTTTGTCAGTACACAAGATTGTTTGTTTAGGCTGCAGTCCCAGTCATGGTGTTACTTTGTCTCTGTTATTTCCCGTTATTGACAATACAAGGATGCTCACACTAACACACAGATGCACACTGGGCCTCCTCGCCGTTCTTCCCTTCCGCTATAATCCCTAAACCAGATCCTGTAGATGGTTGGTGCCTCTTTCTCGTTACAATGAACACTCACACAGAGCTTGGAGAAATATATCCTCCAATCTGCAGTGCACCAGACTGGGCAAGTCACCAGCCGTCTGTTAGCTTTGTGCACGATTGATTGATGTGTGTTTTTAGTGTGTGTGTGTCTGAATATAGCCTCTTTTATCCTTCATGGATTTACTATGAGCTGAAGACTATTTAGCTTCAGCTAGCTCTTTTAGATCGCTCAGAATAACCTTGATAAACAACCCTGTATGGGAAACTCGAAATGTGTTATGTGAATGTAAGGTGTGTTACGCAAGACAAAATTACACCCAGATAGGGCACCAGAGATGTAATGACAATAAAATGCCATATCAAGATTATCGTGACCTAAAATATCACCACTATCAGTATTACTACTGTATTGTTAGAATTGCTGAACATGCTCAAAAAGTACTGATACGATACATGAAATAACTTCATCATTAACAACTCAAATTAAATTAGCTGCAGAGCAATAAACACTTTTTGTTTGCATAAGGGTCAGTGATGGCTATTTCCTTTCGAAAACAAAAAATCAGTGCACGGCATATATCGGTTTGTTCTATGAAACCTACTCTGTTTGGATGCATTTACGGCCTATTTGAAAAATATGTTCAATGTCATATTTTGGCATCTTAAACCCTAAAAATATCAGGTGGTGGGACCTACAAGTAAACAAACAGATGAGTGAAATCTAAACTTTGTGTCTCAGATATGTTGGAATAAGCTTTCTGTAAACATGTGAAAACACTGAGATTAATGTGTGTCTGAAATTTGAATTTAGACTATTAGATCATAGTTCGGTCTTGATGGGGACTTAGCCCTCCCCCAAAATGCTACAAAAATATCAATTCACCGAGCAGTTCATCTCGGTACAGTCTGATGTTAGCTGATGTCACTACCTTCACTGAAAGTTAACAGCTAGCTACATACTGTGTTTTTGTTTATTGTGAAGTAAATTTCAAATCTATCAGCCACGGTTGCTTAAGGAATCATTGAAGAGAGATTTGTACCAGAAAACAGTAAATTTTATCCCCAACTTCTGTCTCTCTGTTCTGGCGCAGTATCACTTTACAGCACGGGTGTCAAACCCGGGGGCCAAATCCAGCCCCTGGTACAGTTGTATCTGGCCCACAAGATCATACGATCTTTCCATTACAACTGTCCCACCAGTATGAGGTCTGCAGATTTTCTCCAGTAAACGTGTAAACTTAACCTTGATGATTTAAAATAGCCTTGTTTAATCATAAAAATCGGAAAAAGTAAAGATAAAAGGAGTTAGATAAAAAGTCAGGAAGGTGGGAAAAGAAATTAATGCTATTTCGTATTCTCAATTTTGCATTTCACAATTCTGACTTAAACTTATGATTTTGACTTTTTTCATGTTTTGACCTTTGAGATTCACAATTCAAAAATTGAAAGTCACATTTTTACCTTTTAAACTTGTGATTTTGACTTCTATCTAATTTATTTGCCTTTTAAAAACATTATTTTGCCTTAAAATGTCATGTTTTGACCTTTTCAACTAATAAGTTTGGCTTTATCTGAGACTTTGAGCCTTTAAACTTATCTTTTTTTTTTCATCTCATCTCAGAATGATTTATTATCAGTGTTATTTATATTTTTTTCATATTTTACTAACGGTGAAAATGAGGTTGACTGTTTATGTTTAAATGTTGACCTTGTTAGGCTCTTAAGTAAGGCCTAAATTCAGAATCCGCAATTGACTTTGACAATCCTGGCCTAAATAGTCCGGCCCTCAGGACATCTCATCGGAGCAAATCTGACCCCGGACTCAATTTGAGTTTGACACCCCTGCTTTACAGGGACTTTAATTAAAGCTAGTAACATTTCTTTTCATCACAGGTGGATGGATACACTTTCACTGTCAGATGGTACCCGAAGTAAAAGAGCAACATTTAATTTTACCATAAATTTCTTCATTTTATTCTAAAAACATTTGTCAACTTTCTAAGTGAAACAATAGTAACAATAAATGTAATATACTTGTTTAATTTGAAATTAGTTGTTTAGGTCAGGTGGCGCAACCACAGTAAATAAACCCTTATATGTCATTGACCCATAAACATTAAAGTATTAGGCTAACCTCTTCACATGAAAACTTTATCAGATATGCATTAACAAAGGTATCTTGTTTATAAGGCTGTCAAAATATTTCATTACTATTTTGATACCACATGCTTTAAAGCTCACAATATCTGCTAATTTTACATTTGAAAGGACATAGAAGTACCAAAGTCACCAATAAATAAACAGATGTACAAGTCATATCTTCAACCCAAAGCTCCTTATCAAACTGAATCCTTATCAGTACTACTATGGATACTTTTACATTCTAGGTGGAAAGGCAAAGCGACAATATATTAAACAGATAAAATAATCTGAGCAGAATTTTTGTTTAAAAGTAAAAAAAAGGTCATTATTCCATTAGGTTGTTTCATTTTGCTGAAAAACAACCTCATTTTTCCTTTTTAACTTTGTTGTCAAAAACTGGGTTTTTATTTTCCTGATGTTACATTTGAGCACACCGTGACATTATGTAATCATCTGTTGCTGAAGCTGACCCTGAACACATCATTATATCACTGTATCAGCACGTATTAGCTGGAAATTATGCGGGCAAGTGTATGCCACGGTTAATCCCACGACTGATTTACCTCTCATTATTATGAAATTATGATGCCAAATCATTATCCACTGAATTAATTTACCTATGATTCTATTTCACATCATCAAGAAGTGAAATTGTGGTCTTGATTGCTGATGTTTGAATGGAACATCATTCATTAATCCTGTGGTATTTTCACTTCCAGCTCTAATCAGATGGTTTAAATGGCTCTTGTTGCAGTGAAAATTCTTTTAACTGGACATTTAATCCTGCTCTGGGTGCGGACTGTCCTATGACATGAGAGCTTGTTTGGTGCAGCGCTGACAGGCATAAAAAATTACGCAGAGAGATGGCACAGTTCATGGCACATAAAAGAAAATGCCAGGGGGATTCAGATCGTATACGGACACGCAGAAGAACGACTGTAGGGGCTCATACGAGTTCAAAAGTCAGGGTTTCATTCAGCAGGAGAAATGCCTGGAACTCTGATCAGGCTCCAGATTATATGCTGAGAGGGATAGCTCTCCACTATGAACCTTTCTCTCTATCTCTCTTTCCTCACTGGTCTGATTAGTGTAGCCTACTGATCCCAAGACAGATGAAATGACTCCAATGTCAGATCAGATCTATAAATCTGTTGCTATTTTACAGCCTTAAGAAAATGATACTTAAGTGTACTGAGTCATCAACACATATAAATTCATCAATAGTGGATACTCCATGTAATGACGTCAGTGTGTTATGTATCCATGCTCAGACCTGGATGCATTATGGAGTGTGAGTGTGTGCCAAAGGGGGGACAAAGGAGGGGGTCAAATGGACTTTAGCACAGTAAGAATATGGACAGCCTAGTGTGACTGCACTCTGAGTCAACCTGTGTGCTTTTTTCCCCGTTTGTCTCCATAAACAATCTCTCATAGCATGCTGTCTGAGCATTTTATACTGTGATATTAAAGCATGGTTATTGCTAAGAGTTTTAATGATGATTAAAATTTGAATGGTATGATAGCCATGGGGGAATTTTATCACAGTCATCATTAATACCAGAGGCACCAGCATCACAGGACCCATCGAATGATAAACTCTTGGATCTTTAAGGTTTACATAACAGCTGAGATTTTTTTTTCTCACATCTTTTCAAACTTTTATTCCTCAGTCTGGAAGTATAACTGGAACTGCTGCATTGGCATTCCTCTTATGAGGGTAGTTCTGTTCATCTAATAAACCTGCAGTCTGTGGACCTGAGTGAGCAAATAGGCACATAAAATGAGAAAGACTCTGCAATGCAGGCTGTTTTTAAGCATTTTGAGTTGTATGCAGATTGAAAAGGCAGAAAAATCAATTGTGAATAACACAAGGAGAGCCTCGTTCTTGTTTTTGTCAGGAGTCTAGTAGAACAATTTTGAAACAATTTCAACTTCTCAAAATTGCATTTATTTGGATAATGTTAAAATGATTAAGTTTGACATAGTGGCTATCCAGTAACAAGGATTTATATCCTTAGTTAGCATTTTTTCTAACCTCCCAGCCTTGTACTTAAAGTAGTCTGCAGCTGGGTCCTGCCTTCTCTGCAGCCAATGAAAGCAAAGCCAGGAAAAATCTGGGAAGTTTGCCCTGTATTGTACAGCTGGCTCACACGTTCACGTCCTGATCCAAAAAGTTAGAAAAACACCCAGTTGCATTTTCTATTCTGCACGCCTTGCTATGATGACAGGAATCCATCCATTTTTGTTCTCTATAGCCTGGCCTCTTACTGTTCTGCTTTCTTGTCAGTCTTTTTTGGTAACAGATGGGCTTTCTCACGAGTGGAAGGGGGAGACGAGAAGAGGAGGGGGAGAGTGGCTGTAAATCAGGATTGTAGAGAGAAACGGGTGGTTTTATGAGAGTTTACAGACCTTCTTCACTTTTAATGAGAAAAGACAGCAATTCTTATCCACACAAAGGATTGAGGGAGCTAGAAGGGGGTATTTAGAGGTAAAAGATGAATATGTTTGAGGAAAAAGGAGGGAGAGGAAATGGGCAACAAAATAGGAGAAAGGGAGGAGGTCGAAGTCAAGTGGGATTAGCAGAGCAACTGGAATGACGAGAAAAAACCTTGAGAGGGAAGGGCAGGAAGGAGGGATGAGAGCTCTATCAAACTCTTGGCAGGCATCCACTTGGCATATGAATTTAAAAGCAATCTGTCTCTGCCGCGCTTGGTCCTGCGTCTGGTTTGATTATGGTGTGTACACACGTAAAGAAGAAACTGAGACATGGAGCGTCGGCAGCTGCTCTTGTCACTCTTGCTAGATCCCGACCTCCCAACATACCGCTAACACTTGCGCACAAGACAGCACACATTCAGTGGGTTGGCCAGTAGGTCAGAAGTCAAAGATCACTGTCATGCTGTGACACATCCTAGATCTTGTTACCTCCCCTCCCCTGTGTGTTTTTGTCTGCCTGTGTTCAAGTGTGGCTCAGAGTGTCTTTAGCATAGCAGCACAGTCTGCCTGTCTGTCTTTGTGTCTCTGTTTTTGCCTTTACATTTAACTATTTGCATGTGACGCCATGTGGGAGCTTCACCCTCATGTTTACTATTTATGTGCCTGTTTGTGAATGGGTGTTTGTGTCTTGTGTGTTTTCAGATCAGCCCTACTCACAGAAGGGCCCTGTAATTATGCTTAGTAGACCCCCTTTTCCACAGCAGAGGATAGCAGGGAGCCTTTATGGCTGCTGAGGCCTAATATCCATGTCATTCCACCCAATCTGAAGCTATATCCGGATGTAGTATGGATTGAAAGTTACAGTTTTAGTGCATACTTGCTGCTGAAGTGTAGCTCCACCCTTGTATGAAAAACTTTACATTATGAACCACACATGCATGTGTGTGTAGGCAAAAGAAATGATGTGGCAGCTGCAGTTAGTAGTCTGTAGTTAGAGTTTGGACAGTAACACTGTTGTGTTGTTTTGGCTCCTCTCCAGCTCACAGGGCTTACAAAGAAACAATCACTGTGGTTGAAGTGGTAACTTTAAAGATTTTACACATCAAAGTGCGTTTGGAGGTCCTGGGAAGAAGCGCTGTGAGTGTTTGTTACTGCGGAGTGAGCCAAGCGAGGTATGATGAATTCAGTGTGGGTTGAGGTTGAAGATTACAAGTTTGAAAATGGAAAAAATCTGGATATCTGTCTGGAATTAAATAGGAGTGAGTTTTCCAGGCCTTTGTGGCACGCTCCTCAGCTTAGCTGCAGGATCGAAGACTGAAGCCACTTTAGCTGTTACTTTCGATATGTACCTGAATCTGACTCAAGCTCATGGCTGATGAGCTATATTGTTGAGAGTGAATACATCAATAGAGACCAAGAAAAGGAGTTCATGGATTTTTAAGAGTGGGTTTTGCTGTGTCCATCCTGACACAGTGAAAAGACTGAATTCAAATAAGTGTAGTGCTCTGTACAGGAGAGGTTAAGTTCTGATTTATATCTGCATTTAATAAACAAAACAGAAAATAAATCAGAACCACAAGTTTTCTTGTTTTTGTGCCTAATTTCCATTCAAGTCTGTATGAGAGTATTCAGAGACAGTCTGTGTGTCTCCTCCTGCATGTAAAACTGCTACAATCATGGATATACTGGTATGAATCTCCAGGTAGACACTCAATAATGCAAGGCCAACTTTACCAGAGTTTTACTGCAACTGCTGTTTTGCTGTACATAAATTGACACCGGAGGTTGTCTTGTTCCTGTGCCTAATCATCATTAAAATTTGTATGAGAGTCTTCAGAGACTGTCTGTATGTCTCGTCCTGCATGTAGCCTACATTTGGCCACAGATGACACTGCCACTATCACAGATACATCGGCATGACTCTCCAGGCAGATACTTAACAATGTAAGGCCAATCATACAAGAGTATATTCCTACAAACAGTTGCACCATATATGCTTTCTTGTCAACGGTTACACACCGTTAGGGGAATGGATGTTTTGATTTTTTACAGCCCAGAGTGAGCACTTCACCTTGTGAGAATCACAACAGCTTGACACGGTGAGCTTTGTTCAATCATAAGCTTCACTCATGGGGCTGATCTGGTTGGCTAATCTTAAGTCTGAACGTTGCTGGAAATATGAAAAGATAATGAAGTAACACAGTAACAATTTTATTTGCAAAGCTTATGAAGAAACAAGTCACTCAGTTCTAAGGATGTTCCTGTCTATTTCTCTATTCAGCTAAACACTCATTGAAATTTTATTTAACCGACTAGTCTAAAGAGGAGAAAATCCCTAGAAAACAGTCATTTCCTCACAGGGTCATTCAGTTGAGTAGTTATACATGAGTTCAACCCTCGACAGCCTACATACCAATTTAGTTCCTTTTACTACTTAAAAAAACCTAATCATACCACACTGTTCCTACTACATGCTAACCGCTAAGCCACCGATGAGTTACTCATGTTTACATCCGGTGAAGTGCCAGACAGGAAGGCAGCGGCCATTAACTGAAGCTACAGCGGCCTCTAATGGGAGGAGGTTCATTACAGTTTAAAAGAGCATTATGGACCGGGATTTCAAGCCCATGTTCATGCAAAATGATAGGTAATTAGGTAACCGACTTGTAAATCCCGCGCCGGCTAATTTGATAAACAAATTAAGCAATTTTACCGATTATCTGCATTGATCCCTTCTCAGTTCACATGCTGTCTCTCTCCTCCTCCTCAGATGGCTGGACAGTTTATTAATATTTGAAATATTAAAAAATAACTTAAAGGCCCAATAAGAAGAAAAAAAAATAAAACAATTGTTAATTTAAAATTTAATTAGTGTTCATAAAAAACCCTTAATTTTTCTGGTTTACTTTTATTTATTTATTTTTAGGAATTGCTTTATATAATGTTTATTGCTCAGAGAAAAACTATTTGAGTGTCAGTTTTTTCCAATATTATTTAGCCCTAGTTATAACTGAAACTTTGACATGATACTAGTAAAAACAAACAATATGGCTGCCTGTTTTAAAGAACAGGAATAGAAACAGAGGTCCTAGACACTGGAGACCGAGTAATTTCTTATTCTTAATTATGAAAATTACAAGTGAACTCCTGCACACTGTCTGAATTGTACAAAACCTTTGGGAATGTTTGAGGACCTTATCTTTGCTGATGTTTCCTTACATCTTTATGCCTTTATTTAGAGGACGGGATAAGACATTGAATTGGTGTGGAAACTAGGCAGACAGAGAGTGGGGAATGTCATGCAGGAAAGGAACCACAGGCCGGATTTGAACCTGGGCTGTCCGCTTTGCTAACAATAGCATCTGCAGACATAACTGCTAGGCTATAGACACCCCATAGGTGTAGTTTATAAAGTTTGAATAGTGTTGATCATAATTAGAGCAGCCATTTTATAGTTTAAAAGTATGTGGTACTGAAAAAGTATCAAAGCATTAAAATTTTTGTAAACCTAACCCAGAAGGTGCTCCGTAACGTGTGATCCTCGTGGTTGAATTTGTTTGCTTATTTCAATAAAAATGACCAAAGGCAGTGAGTCACCTGTGCTGTTACTGGGCAGGTTTGATGCATCTGCAGAGTAGACAACACATCCAACCTGTAATACCAGGTGAGCAGCAATATTTCATGAGAATTAATCAGATTTCTTTAGTGTAAACACTCCTAATGAATACAGCACACACCACACGTTTCCAGGTATGCAGACTTGTCGCAGCAAGATTCAAGAGTGGAGGCATGCCCTGTGATTTTAATCCCAAATGCAACATTTTTATCACTGCTGACTGTATATGATTTACTTTCATTCACAATACTCTTTTCCTTCTCGCTGTCTTTTGGAGTTTTAACACAGCAACTCTGTAGGTTTTTATTTGCTATGTGACTTTCTCAGTTGTGCCTACAGTACACCATTTCAGCATCACAAGACAAAAAAGCTACATCGGTGTTTAAAACTGCAACTTCTGACATATCTCCTTTACCCTTTTTTTTTGAAACCATAAGAGGACAGACATGACAAAAAACTGCTGGTTTGAGATGAAAATTATACAGCTGCTCTTCAGATGGTTAGTATCTTTTTTTCCACCACAGGCAGTGTAACACCTACAGTGTTGCCAGACAAACCAGATGTTGTTTGTCTGTTAAGTCAAGAAAGAGTATGCCCACTTAAAGATTTTGGCAGATTAACTGTTTTAAAGTGTGTTTGTCTGGAGAGATTTACCAACACTGGTCAGGTATTTAGTTTTCATAGAAGTATGCATTTTTCCAAACAATGCATAGTTGCATAATCCTTTAAGATTACAGACATTATGTAAGCCTGTGGAGTCACTGTAAGTTATTTAATGACTGTACGTCTATGTGCATTTGGAAGAAAAATGTTTATTTTCTGACTTATGCTATTCCTATAGTGTTAACTTTTGGTGGCTTATGTTGTATTCCCCCAATTATGCTGTGAAGTTTTGTGTTTGGTACATTAATTGCTGTTAAGAATGCATTCCTCAATGAGCAGCAAAGTGGCAAAAAAATGTATGCTTAGCTACATAGCTGCAATATTCATTGAATGTGACAAAATATCTTCAGATGACTTGGAACGTGACAGCTCACACTAAGCACAACTTGGTAGTTAAAGAATTAAAATGGTTCTCTTTCTACAGAATATAATGTCCATTTGCTAGTGTGTCTATTTAAATTTAAGACTGCTTTTAATCCCTCATTGCAGTTTGCTACAATGAAAGAATAATAGGGAACACAGGCAGCTGTAGTTCAGTCTGAAAGTGAAAATGCACTGCAAATGTGCAGTGAATAAATTCATAATTCAGATAAATGGAATAACTATAGGGAAAGTGGATCTTAAAAACAACAAATACATAAACACAAGTTTTAGCTCACTTTTGTCTTTGCATCTGACAATAAATGCTCAAATTTGAGTGATTTAAAGGCTATTACTTTAAATGTAACTGGTTAAACCTATGACTGAGGTTCATTCTTATGTGAAATGATCTCTGCAGTGTGTCATATGTCAGGTTAGTAATAAGACTGGATAACATTTATTTCATTTCTTAAATCTCATAATTTCCCCCCAAATCATTCCAGGTGTGTTTCCAGCCCCTCAGTCAGGGATAAGTGCACTTTTATGGTTCATTCTGACTCTGATTATTATTGTTCCCCTCACTACTTGTGGAGTGTCTGAGTTGGTGAGAACTATCCATAAGCCATGACTGCATTTTGTTATAATGTGTGTTACTCTCAGAGCAGAATAGGGGCAGTTTACAAGTCTCCTGTGACATTAAGTTTATGATGGTTCCAGTCAGCGAAGGGATGGCAAGACTGCACCAAAGAAAGAAATATGAGCTCTACACAAAATGAGCCTTATGTTGACACACAAATGCACACATACACCCACACACCTTGTGTATTAATGTTTGATCATGTTTGTGAATAATTAATGTGTCTGTGTTATTTGTCCCTCCGGTGTCCTGCAGTCTTGTGTCTCTCTCCGTTCAGCCTTCTCTCTTTTTCTCGCTCTCATTAATCCTGTTTTATGTTTGTCTCTCCCTCAGGACGTTGCTGCTGCTTCAGTGAAGCCCTCGTGATTGGATGAGAAGAGAACATTTGAGTACCAGCATGGACCCGCTCCATCCTGGAGTTACTCACAATACTTAGTTCTCTGGTAAGTAAGGACTCTAAATTCCTTGGCAGTATGCGTTTGACATTAAAATAGATCCTTGTTAACTTTACAAGCTTTTTTGTTGCTCTTCCTGATGTTACTGAAAATGTAGGCTTGGCTCTGCTTTTATTGTTTTTGAGAGTGAAATGACACCACTGGATGGTGTAAACATGATTAAGGGATGTTTGGATTAGCTGGCTGAACAGTTAAAAATTGATGCCTTTGCAGTCAACACCAGAATTAGGAGTTGTCTTAACTGATTATTAACATTTTTTAAAATTATTTTAGGCCCCCAATCCTAAACAAATGGTCTGTCTAAACTGTAACCACTGTAGTTGTAATGACTACTGCCTTACTCCCACAGTTCTCTTTAAACCCAAACAACTGCTACCTGATAGCACTAATGACATCCTGTGATAACGGTGCAGTTAAGCACTATTTTGTTCCTAGAAAATGAGTATAAAGTTGTCCAGAGGCTGTGTCAAGTTATACTCTTTTTTAACCAAAGCACTAAGTGCCAATATTCAGTGCAGGAATGTAGATGTTAACCTGCAAATAGGATTAAAGGCAGTGCCAAAACTGCTAACACGTGCCACATTGATTCAATCTGCTAAATCGTTCCGTAGTCGGCTAAACACAATAACAATTTGCATTTAATTGGATGGGAAATTGATTGCCTAGGAATATCCTTATATACATGTACATTTCTGGCAATTTCACTTAAACCAAACTTTTAAATGCTAGGATTCTACATTCTTTAAAGAGTAACTTAACCCTCAGACCACTTTTTTGGCTATAAAGTGATGTATATTGGCATGTACTAGTTCTGCTGAATAATTCAGGTCCAACTCTACACATTTGAGCACAAATTTTTAAATATTACATTTTGTGTAAGCTATGTGCAAAATGATTGCCCTCTACAGGTTGAAACCTGGCTACTGCAGCTTAATTTTTCTATTAGCTGAGCTGGTGCTATCTAACATCATCAGTCCTGGAGTTGCCTGTATTCCAGTTACTACAAGTTGGAAACTCTGTATAGTGAGTTTGCTCTGAGTTTCTGAGTTCGAGGCACGTTTGTAATGATGTATCCAATGGGCGACTCAAAATTTCCATGTTCTGAGATTAACTGGAACTCATCACAAGTCACCCAGTTCATGTTTATGTTCAGCACATACTTTAAGGTGACATTATAATACATTATAAGGGGGCAAAAAACACTGTAGGTGTTCTAAAGGTTCTTAAAGATTTTTTTAATGACAGGGTTGATACACTTCAGCCAAAACTCTGGGTATTAGTTGCTCTTTAAGCAGACTGCAATGAATGCAACTTAAATCTTTGCGTAAATGTACCTGTAAAAGCCAGAATTAAAGCTTTGTTTTAGCCGCTATTGTTTTTTCACTATCAGTGGAACCATAAATAAAATCAGGCCAGTTAGGAGAGAGAGGAAGAAATGTCTTTCTGCCTGAAAAAACTTTCAGTGATGTTCTTTGTTCTTTTCAATAAAATAACATCTCTAACGTCTTCATTTGAGCTTGTTGCTTTAGCAGCTGCAGCCATTGTTTATCAGCTTGCAGTACAACTAAACCACGTGCGTAGCTATGGCCTCATTCTCCTCAAATGGCCTGTCCATTTTCAGACTTGGCACAGACATTTAGGATTGAAGCTTAGCAAGGTGGAATCTGGCCAATCTGTTGGCTTTGCAAGGTTACACATGTCCCTCACAGCTGAATATTTTCACTGTAAAATGGGGAAAGGAAAGAAAGACCTTATTTTTTATAAGTCATTGTCACAATGTTATGTTTACAAAATATCCGAGCCCTCCACTTTTTGTCTTATGTCAAGGCTATGTGAAATGGAAAGTATTCACTGTGTCAGGTAAAGAGTATCTGTACATAGATGGCAGAATAAATGTCATCATCCTCCAGTCACTCACTAGTGGTAGATTTGTTTGTGATGAATATTTCCTCTGCATTTAAACATCAGCTCACACCAAAAGCTGATTATTAAGGGGGCTGGATGGTAAAGTCTGGATAGAGTTGGGGTGAAAAATGTGTTTTTGTGGATGAGTTTTGTGGATGTTTTAATAGGGCTTTAGCCTCTGTATAACCTTGAAGGAACTTACCTCCAATTTCCACATACAGCGACTGGTGTGATCTGCCGGGAAATCATACTGCAGAGCAAATTGCTCCCTCTCTATTCTATCAGAGCATTTCCACAGCTGGCGCTCCAGACCAGCAGCAGCACGTGCCTGGGCCGATACTTCACTCCCTTTTGTTCAAGATATGCTGCAGGTCTATTTTCAGTGCTTGCTGCTGCCAAATCGCGTCAGTACCTGTCGATCAGAAAGCTCCAGAAGAGGAGGTCACAGGCGTAGAAGTTCAGTTTCTTTCAAAATACAACACAATGCATGGACTCCCGATCGTAAATCATCACTATATCAACATTACGTCTCATCCTGCAGCGAGAGCAAAGGGTCACCAAGAGGTCAGTAAGTCTCAGAGCCACAACGGCGCCATTGATGAGGAAAAGTTAACTTTTGGGAACATTTAGCCAAAGAATTTTGCATAGAACCACAGATCCTTTAAGCAAACATTAACCTTTTAACTTCCTAATGTACTCACCCAATGGTGGAAGCAACAATATCATGGACTTAGACCAGAAAGGATGATAAATGAACCCCAAAGGCACAATACTCTGCTGTTGACATACTATTCTTGCATGAACTTGCAGTTCTCCCATGATCTCTGCCTGCTGGTCCGGGCTGCGCGCCGCGGCGCAGTGCTCTAGACTCGCTTCCAGTGGGTGAGGTCACTCGCCTTCTGCTGAACCAAACCCGCAGCTCTTCTGTGCGCGGCGCAGTCGTCCTATGTGGAAATTGTGATTTAGGGTTTTCCCTGGATATCTAATAAGAACATCTTAAGCCTAATTGTGTGAAATAACACAAATAGCTTCAAACATACAGTGCTTAACAAATTGATTAGACAATCCTAAACCTAACCAAAGTAAGGTTTATACCACAGCTGCCCTAAATTAATGGCATTGGTAATTACCAAAATCATTTTGTTACGTTTCTGCAATGGTTAGTACACCAATATGTAGAAGCTCTTTAACCAAAATGATATTTTTAATGCTAATATTTTTAATGCTAATATATATATATATATATTATTGTTGTTATCCATGAATTTTCAAATGTACTGACTTACAAAAAAAATTAAAAAATAGTAAAGCACATTATTATTTCTTGATTAATATGATTAATATGCATTCCTAAACAGAAAAAATAGTTTTATTGGTTGAATGTTATGCTTGATTAATTTCTGACTTCTCAGAGAAGCCCAGTGAGCTGGCTCAAATTTGGGTGAATTCAGTTTGAAATTCCTCATTCCTGTTCAAAATGGTAAAACATGGAGAGCTCACTGAAAATGAAAGAGTCAGCATTAAAGCACTTCATGATGCTGGATGGTCTCTGAGACAAATATGACAGGTGGTCTAATAAATTTGTTAAGCACTGTATGTCATCAGGGAGACAATACCCACCTGTGTGCTTTGATTTATTATATGTCCAATCAACACATCTGCAAAGGAAGTGTAAGCAACCCCTTGCTGAAAGATGGTCTCGCTCTCAAACTGATGTTTCAGTCATTTTTTATTTTAGTGCTTTATCCATTCTGTGCTGAAAACACTGTAGGAGCTAAAAGAAAACAAAACAAAATATTACTCAGGGCTTGACGCTAACTTTTTTTCCCAAGGAGCACATGTGCTCCTAAGTTTAAAAAAATATGGAGCACATAAAGAAATTTAGGGCCACAAAGAAAATTGATCAAATAATGTGTTTTCCGCAATAAACGTGATGCAAAAAGACATTTACAAGCAAAATTATTTAATGAATTTGTATACAAAATGTACAGAAAGGTAAAATCATCAAGTTTTGAAAAAGTATTGCAATTTAATTTGGTCTTTAATGTTACTAATTTTGGTACTTTAAATGTACTTTAAATTTGGCAACTTCAGTCGGAGTCGGTCTAAGTGACTAATAGGTTTCATTTTTGCGTGTTTTGTATAGTCCGGGGGACTCAGTCCGTTTTGGAATGGAAAGTGCAACATTAAAAATGTAGCATAACTGCAGCTTTAAATATGAGCCACAAATTTGCTTGACTCTTTGAAGTCAATCAGCAGATAGTCTGCCTTACAACCTGGAACTCCATTAAAAAGAACTTGCAGTTTAAAAGTAGTCTCTTCTATATTGCTGCACTTTCCTTCGGTTTGGTTTCCATTCACACTGCTCTTGGCCAAACCGTCTGAACACCTACAACCTCTGCCCACTAGGTGCGCTGTCGTCACAAACAAACGGCGACCAAGAAGAAAAGCTGGCGTAGAAGAAGACAATACAGGGAAATCCAGCTCCTTCCGCTGATCTTTTTTTACACATAAACAATGAAAAAACACCGAATTACGCTGTCTTGGGGTTTCTGCTCTTGCATTGGGGCATTATTAGCAGCCAGCGAGATGGTGAGCTGTCCAACATGTCGTTCTTAACATGAGACAAATAAATAAGCACGGACGATGACATGTTGCTATGGTTACACAGACGCCAAGCAGGGCATCTCTTCTCCATGGATCTCTGCTTCGGCTGTTTTTTTTATGTGCACATGTGCCCCTAAATATTTTTTACAATTCACACATACCTATTTTTAGGTGCAAATGCGAGTGAAACACTCGCACTGCAGTTGAACCGCGTTACTACACATGCACAGTGAAAAATATATCATTCTAGCTCTTGTAAATATTTCAAATGTGTAGACCTTGACCTTAATGCTATGTCATTTTATCCTTAACAGCAAATATGATATTAGCTTTTTTATTCCAACATGAATTTTTACCTTTCCTGTTTTGTACATGACAATTTCACATTAGAATGCACCAAGTAAACATAAACAACTCAAAATAAAATCTGTCGGTCCCTCTTTCAGTCTAAATCAATATGAAATGCACTTTGACCTTACTTATACATATTTTCACATGTATTATGCAAATGCAATACACACACTCGTTAACCAGACCGCGTTACAGTGATGAGAAATGCAAAAACTTACTAGTCTACACATATGTGCTGAAGTTAAACAAAACTACAATTTAGCACTTAAAAGTAGCTCTATAATGTTGAAAATTTAGAACAAATAAAGTACAAACCTTGTTCCCTAAACAGCAGGGTGCTAAGCCAGAAAAATCACTATTATTTATGTCTTAATGACTCATATTTTATGCAGCTTTCTCTGTTTTCAGATCATCTCTTCACCTTACTTCCTGTTTGTAAAAGTCTTACGTTACCAACGTAATTAAAGGAAATGATCAGAAACCTAAGAAAATCACCTTTAAAATAAAAGAAGCATTCATTAATAAGTAATGGGTCATTTACAGGAAGTGTTGCAGTTGTCTTGACTGGATATAAACATAGAAGTAATTATTGTCTGCTGCTACCCAAGCAATCCTCTCTCACTGTTTGTATTTTTTTAACTCCCTCCACCAGTAATCCAAAACATTATGTGAAAATCTACTTTAGATTTCAACTACAAAGAAAAAAACAAAGAAAAGTCGATTATACATGGACTGATAACGTACTAGTCTTAGAGCTGAACTGTTTACTACTCGGTCTTTATATGATACAGATCACCTCTTTAGAGCCCCTTCACTGCCTTACAGTGTTATGTTATCTCCATAGAAACCAGCTGGAGTTGGGTTCTGCATGGGTGAATGTGGTCTCCGATGGCAACCCAAGAAGTACGCAAGATTCTTTGCATTCTTCTTCTCATCAGCCTTTTCTTTTTTTCTCCCTCAGTGGTGTTCACATGTGCAGCTGAGTCCACTGAACCCTGAACCGTGACCAGCACCAGTCTGTGACTGACCTCCTGTCAGGTACAACACACACACACACACACACACAGATACAGATGCTTACACTCATGCTGTTGGACTAAATATCTTCCTACTCACACCTCCTCATGCTGAGCTGTTCCTCATCCCTGCTCTGCATTAGCTTGGCCTTTAAAAAGTTTGCAGCACACAATAAAATCTCTCAGGAATGTGAACAATAAGCTTGGACATTTCATTCTATGTTTTTGTAATTGCCAACAAATCCCATGAAAAAGCAGAAACGAAAGCTAGGTTAGTCTTTTTCTCAATACATACAAGAACACTATCCTGTCTGCAGTTTCTCAAACAGCAGGAAACTGTAGATTTTCAGCAAACAGTACTGAAAAAGGAGTGGATGATGTATTTACTGAGCAACATTTTCAGCAGCAGCTTAGCTATGAAAACATTTATTCACTGTAGTAAAGAAGTGTGGAAAAATCTGCCCAAAAATAAACTACATTTTGCAGTAAAAAAAAAAAAATCATGTAGAGAAACCACAAGCTTCTCTAGCATTTTTTCATTTATCTTTCTTTAACCAGAGTGGTGCTGCTGGTACGTATTTCCATGGATTATGTTGACAGTAAGAACCACAGAGAGTGTAACCGAGGCTATCTGATGCTCCTGCACACCTGAGTTCACCTGTGCCTCATTAAATGCTTCTACATTGAACAGTACATATTCAGTTTCGCTATATTAGTGGGATTGTTTAAACAAAACCAATATAAACAGCCCCAGGCATCCCCAATATGATTATATACAATTATAGCTCTATGAATTCCATGTAAATATTGATAGGAAGCACTTTGTGTTATGCATGCCTGGACATATTTCTTTCTTCAGGCTTTTTAAGGCCTTTTTATTATTGTAAACTCGCACATCTGTTCTGTAATTCTCTTCATGTGGAGTAGCAGTAATGAACATTTGTGCAGTCATGCAGCATCTATGAGATCTGTTAATAGTTCATAATGCCCTTATGCTGTTTGATGTTCTACTTAATTTGCTATATCTGTTTTAGTAGAGCTGATTAAATGTATTAATTGTGATTAATTAGTCACAAAGCCTGTAAGTGATTAGATAATATTTACCTCTTTCCCCCATCTCTCCCCCTTTTAGGTAATCTGTCTTGTGCCACGATGATGTCGGTAGACGTGACCAATCATAACGGCCCGGCTGCCACGCCTCCCTCCTCACTCAGCCTCCGCTCCTCACACAACCAGCTACTCAGCAGCGATGTCATCAAACAGGGCGCAGCCACACCTCCCAAGTGTCGCAAGAAGTATGCTCTTACCAGTATTCAGGCTGCCATGGGCCTCGGAGAAGCAGTGCCATCTTTATCATCACCATCATCGTCTCCTTCTTCAACTCCCAATAATCCCAAACTAGCCAAAAATGGGGCAAACCAGCTCCGTAAAGCGGGTCAGGATCACAACAAAAACACAACAGGGCCAGACCCGACAGACCCAGAGTGCGAATTAGAAACCCCAGATGACCCCAATGTGAACACAGCTGAGGAGAATGACAGCCACACTCTGACTAACAATGACAGAGAGGATGATGTTAGTAAGTTAGATGTTAAACTGCACTCAGACTCTATCAGTGATGCAGAGCCTGAGCAGAAAACAGAATCTGACATAGACTGTGACATTCACACGACTGTGGAGCTCAAACTGAACGGAAACACTACAGATTCTGGCTTAGACTTGAACATTGAGGCAGAGGAGAATGACGACATCAGCATTCTATCAGAGAAGGAAATGATGTCAAGAATGAAGATTGAGGAGGATGGAGATGAGGTGTCTGTGGTAGAGGAGCAACAAGAGGATGAGGAAGAGGAGAAGAAGCCTTTACTGATGATAAGAAGTGAGTCTCCTGTAAAGAATCACAAAGTTTCTTCATCATTGGAGCTCATCTCTGACCTACACTCAAACCTAAAGCTCCTAAAGTCAGGCAAGGAGTCTTCAGTTCCTCCACCTCCCTCTCCACCCAAGCAGGCCAGCCCTGAGGACACACCGTTGCTCTCTGTGGCGTCCTGTTCCTCCTCTTCCTCCTCCTCCTCCCCAGAGACGAAGAAGGACAGAAGGACTGGCGCAAAGACAGACTGTGCCTTGAACCGAATCCAGAATCTGAACCCAAGTGACGAGGAGTTGAGTTGGACTACACTATCCCAGGAGAGCAACTCCCCAGAGGAGACAGGTACACATTAACACAAACAAAACATGATGCACAAAGTTTCTAACACCAAAACTGACGACTGCTGTCATTGACTGAAGCTCTGCATAGTTTTCATGTGAGTATGTGTGTGCTATTTTGGGGTATTTAGTGGTTTAGCGTTCTCTCTGCTGATGACATGTTTCCATTTAGGGTGACCAAGTGTGTGTGTTTTTGTCTATGTGTGTGAATATGTGGAGCTCAGACATTGCTGGAACAAAATAACAAACACTCCAACCTCCTGCAAATCTCCCAGAATCCCTCTGGGACAGGAAGTGCCCTTGTGACCTCATGGGTGGTTTCAGCAAGCTAGATCAGCTGCGTCCTGTTTCACACTGTGTTAACAGGGCTTGTAGGCGAGTCATGAGTTAAAACAGTCCAAAACTGACAAGATCTCTCTCTCTTTCTTTACATGTCTTATTTCCATTCATTGCTGAGTGAGAACCTAATTAAACTCAAATAAATCTGTTTTCCACTTTTATTTTGGTAGAGCTTATCTTTGTGTTCTAAGGATATGAGCCAAATGCAGTGGGGACACACACAGACTAACAGAGGATGAGAACCCCCCCAGCACAACGCTAAGGCTTTCCATATGTACTTGTAGATGTGAGTACTATAACAGATTAGCTCTTAAATCCACTTGTTTCATAGGTCGATGGGTTCAAGATAACTTCCTTGGAACCTTAGTTGTTCAGGGTCACATGTTTTTAGTTAAGTTTTATTATGTCTTTCATACAATGAGTTTACACAGCCAGAAAACATCTCTCTTATTAGATTTATGCAAATGAGAAATAAGTAGTGATATATATGGATCCACAGTGTTCAGATTATACAGTGCCTTTCCAGGTTGGGATGCACCGATCCACTTTTTTTCAGTTCCGATCCAATTCCAATAAATATGTGCCGTTACTGATTCCGATATATATACATATTTATTTATTTATTTATTTTTCAACAATTATTATTGTTGTTGGTATAATGTGTAAGGTTACATGAAGCTCTAGTAAACCACCCAGCTCCTCTTATTAAAAAACAAAAATATACAAAAATGAATTGAATGTATTGAATGTATTCCAAACAAATTTATTTGAACTACTACTAAAAAATAAATATGAACATTATCCAAAAAACAGGCCAGACATCCCTGTCTATAATGCACTTTAATGAACCTCCTGCCACTAGAGACCGCTGTAACTTCAGTCAATAGCCGCAGCCTTCCTCTCTGAACCTTCACCAGATGTAAACAATGAGAATCTCGGTGGTGGCTAAGCTGTTAGCGTATAGTAGGAAGTCTGTGGTACGACGGTTTTCCAAAGTAGTAAATGGAAATAAAGTGGTATGTGAGCTGTCGAGGGTTAAGCTTAGGTATGACTACTTACCCAAAGTGAAAAGAGGCCAAATATCAAAGCACGATATTAATCTGCAAAAAGGAACGAAGGCGGGCGGTGCTAGCTTTCAATGCTAGCCACGCTGTAGAGAGTATTATTATGCTAACGTCACACCCACTCTTCTTTGTGTTCTCTCATCTTTAGACTAGTTTTGACTATTCTACTTGCAGATTTACGTTTAATCTACTAGGTAATTATACTGCTAAGAACATCCTAACTAATACTAGCTCAGTTACGCACAGACTGTCTCGTGTACGACTGCGGTTTGTCCATGTCTCCCGCAAACTGTAGGATGGATTTGGATCGGCGCTGTCAGTCAGATATCTGATCTATTAATTGTGTCCTTATAGGACCCAATACCGATATTGGATCGGATCGGTCCCATCCCTATTTCCAGGTAGTCCCATTTTCCCATGCATGTATAATTGCAGTTTAGCCAACATAAAAGTTAATACATTCTGCCATTTCTGCAGCAGGAAGTCAATGCTGTCAGTAACCTGCCATTTTGGCACAATAACTTACATATTGCACAACAAGTTTAATCAGAGCAAAAACTACATAAAAACAGACAATCACAGGAAATGTGTTGTTATACCCACAAAATCCTTGAGAAAAAATGGGTACTTAAGCAATTCTGGGCCTTATTTCAGCGCAGTGCTGCCACACATGAATGACCACAGCAGGGATAGATGCAGAATTTTGTTGATTTGTGGGGACAGATGTTTGAATAATTGTAATCTATGATGTAATGAACAAGTCTACAAACAACATTGGGATATTTATACTATTGGTTTTATATTTAAGGAAAGTTAATGTACATGATAAAAAATAATAACCAACATGTTGACAACTTTTTAGAGCTCCCCCTAAACGTCTCATTGAGGCTTTCAGGGGGAGCTTGTGCCCTTTTCAGGGGAACCAAGCTCCCCTTAGCTCCTCCATAATTCAACCTATGAATTGCAGCAGGCCATACTGCAATTAAATCTAAATTTTGATTCATTTCCCAACCCTACTCTAGGATCAGCCCATTGTCACTGATACCTGATCTAGCTATTTCAGTCTGAATCCGAACTCTGGATTTCATTGATAGCAGTCAAAGTTTCTAAAGCAAAGTTCATGGGTCACAAGGTGCATGACAATCTAAAATTCAAGAACACATATATATTTTATTTGTACAAAACTGTTGATTAAAGAATAGTTGCAATTGTCCACATTTTATCATACATGAGAACCTGAGAAGGATATTGCCCTAAATAAATTATTTCTTTATTATCACTCTTAGAATCTTCCAGTGTTATTACCTGGCATTTACCAGGGCTCTAAGTAAAGATAATAATCTAGTCCATGCAAAAATGTAGGATTTGGAGGTGAGTAAAAGGCATAATTCAGGTTTTTGAAGTTGGGTGGAATGAGGTGCTGATCAAGAAGTTCTAAATATAAAAAGGAGCTTTTGAGATAAAGTGGTTGATGCATATTTTTATACTTTATAGTTTCACCTTGAGGTCAGAACTCCCTTTTGTTATTGACTGTATTTTCTATAATTAGTGGTTAAATTTAAAATAATTTTAAACTACTGCCTCTGCTGCATGTATCTTCTTCCCAAACACTCCTTGTTGCCATTCTCTGCAGGTCTGTTTAAGAAATTGGATCTTTAAGTCAGCATTTTGTAAAACTCTGGCTTGTTAAGTTACATCAGGCACCTAAAGTTCCTGCCTTGTGCAGTTTTGTGAGGCTTATGAAACACATCCATCCCTTCTAAAGCAGCAGCCCCGACCTCTGACATGAGCTCAGCTGTAAACATCCCTCTCAGTCTGGGAGAGTTGCAGTGCTCTGTGCCTTGTTGCTGCTTTTTTACCCCTCCCAGAATGCTACTCTCTCTATCTCTGTGATGACTCACCGTCCCTTTCGAATTGAAAGCTCTGAGCATCTGTGTACTTCATCTCTGCAAATATGATTGCCAGCAGCATGTCCTCCTGAATGCTGCACTGTTGTAGCTGCTCTCTCTGATGATCTGAAACCAAGCTGGTCGAGTAGAATTTACTTTCCATGTGGTCTTTTGTCCTGATGTACTCTTGCATATCTGTCTTTGTTGGAAAAATTGACCTCATAAGATGGCATTTTTTTCTGCGTAGATCAGTGCTTGCTAATGAAAGGGGATAAGACCAACATCTACAGTGCAGTCATGATGTGTTAGCGATTGAGTTTCTAAAGAGTCGATGATCATACTGCTGACACCTCTCATATTGAATTTATTGATATCTACACGCATCAACACATCATCTATACAGCTTTGTCTTATGGTTTAGTAATAGCAATGTCAAAGGGATATTTACCAGCCTTATTTACACATCATTTATCGCTTATTCTAATATCATGAAATTGTTTCCTAATCTTTTGAAAGTTCTTGAAAGTTAAAAACACACTTCTAACACATCTCTCAGCTGGTACCAATCTCATCATTAGATGCTTAATGCAATAAGACTAATTTGCGTGAAAAAGTGTGTTTTTTTCCTCAAATAACTGCATAATGGCTCAACGTCTCTGTGCCCCAGTGCTTATTTGTTGTGACTGACCTACAACACAATGAGGGAGCATTAGAGCTGTGCCTTTTGACTTATTTACAAAGTTTTAAAGTGCACACTTTATTGTGCAGCTTTAACAAAGCATCACACAGTTTGGCTGCACAAAGACAGACACATAATCAGACATGTTTACTCAGCACCTCCTACAACCAACAAACAATAGCAAATAAACCTTGATCTCTAACAATAATGTGTGACACATCTCCTGAGTTATCATGTTTAATATGAGCTTAGAGAAGTGCTTTAAAGAGAGCTTACTTTAATCAAGGATGAGAGAGCAGGTGTATCATCACACAGGCGTGCCAAATACGTTTCTTTGTGAGTGTGTTTTAGCAAAGTCTAGCCATTTTCCAGCTCTGTCACTTTCACTCTCAATTATAAAGAAAAAACAAACTCAAGTGTCCGCCGTAGTTTCTGTCTGTTGTGTGTGTTTAAGGGCAAAGACTGTCTCCTTTGTCAGAGTGCAGGCTGTTGCCCCTCAAAGGAGTGCCACCCGACCGGTTGGTGGTTCATTGCCTTTCTCAGCATCACCTCAGGAGGTGAACTGACACCTCTCTAGCTCCCAAACTATTTTCCAGACTTGGTCCGACTGGGACTTGATGTGGTAACCCTTTGGTTCCCAACTAAAGTGCTTACAGAGTGAGATACTCCCACCTTCCCTCCTCTCTCTTGCATTGGCTTACTGTGTTGTTTTCCCAGTTGTGTGTCAAATTCTTCTGTGGATGTTGCGGGTTAGAAGACCAATATGACACTGCTTTCACACTGAAGAGCCAAAACACACATGCACAGCTCACACATCATTCAGATAGGTGCCTCGCATTCTCACACAGCAGCATGCATTGTAACACATATAGGGAAACATGACTTGAATGTGGAAGAGAAAAGTTAAGCAGCATGGTTTTTGTCATGCTGATTATCCCTCTGTCACTTTAAAATATTTCCACTAGTAACATATCAACCTTCACCTCTAAGCGTTTCTGCTCGTCTCCCTTCCTTTCTGCTCCTCTTCTGGATACGGTGCTGTGAATGAAAGATGATCTTCAGGTTACCAGGACAACCAAGAGCAGCTGTAGGCATGGTGAAAAGGACTGGAGAGTAATATACAGATACATTAGATAAGGATGCCAAATTTTTAACTTGTATGTTTGTTTTAGGACAGGAAAGGGAGGGTAGGCTTATTTGAGGTCTGATTTTGTTGATGATCCAGATAGAGGAGGCAGAGACAAAACATAGCTGAGCTGCAGGGGGAACACAACCTCTCTCTATCTCTTTCTCTCTTCTCCCTCTTTTCTCCTCTTCTTCTGTTTATCTCTTTCCACGTCATGCTCTCAATGCCTCACTGCCTCGACGTGTCTCCCCTTTCCTCACTCTCCTCTCTCTTCTTTCCTCTCTCTTTTTCTTCTCACCCCCTCACTTGCAGTGTCCCCCCTCTCTCCTCTCCTCTCTCCTCTCCTCTCTCCTGTCTGGGGTTCTCTTTGGTAACAGCTCTGGCTGTTGCTGTATGAGAGGCAGCTAGCTAACTATGATGCTGGGGAAAGACTACATGCTGGCCATTGTGATTGTCAATTATGAGGGTAGGTGCAGATGGAGACTGTGGAGTTAGTTTACCTTTTTAGTGTGAGTGTCTGTGCATGCATAGATAGATGTCTCACTAGAATAAAGTTGTGTTATTGCTTTGTAAATATCTGCCACAGGAATCCCAGATCTTTGCATGTTTTAAATAAATATGTTTACGCCTGGTCCTTGTTGTGTGTATGCAAGGTGTTGTTTGCTTGAAAGTGCCTGCATATGTGTGTTATGCTCCAGGAGCAAGCTGCTCTCCCCTCCCCCTCTGCTCAACTCTGCTCTGGCATGGAGCTGCATGCTAACAGAGGCTAACTGCTACGTAGTTCTACAATGGCACTTTCCAGAGGCATGCAAGTTGCTAGACTCAGTGTGAGCATGCTTGGGGCTTTCTTTCCAACATTGCACTCTGCTTGCAGTTGGAAACACTGGCATCCTTCAGGCCAGGGCTCCCTTTCTCTCTGTCTCTCTCTCTCTCTCTCTCGCATCGTTTCTTGTGCGTACACACATGCTTTAATCTACATCCACGAGTCTGCTGATCTCAAACTGGAGCCCATTCTCTGAGTCACCATCTTCTCTCTCTCTTATTACAGACACACTCAGATTCTCTGTGTTTTAGTTTTATTGGCACTGACCTATTTTCTTGCACATAAAAGACTGCAACTCCCAGAAGGCACTGCTTCACAGCTCATTGCTCTAAAGCACAGTCTTAACCCCAGAGGGATGTCTGCTTTTGTAAAGAGCATAGAAGTACATTTTTCTAAGCTTTGTGAGCTCTTTTTGTTTCATGAAATAAACCAAAGCCTCAAATACAGATCTAAATGTGACAGTATGAGTACGTGTCTCAGTTCCATCCTGATTTGGACCGACCCAATCGTCATGATGACATATGGCCTGCTTTCGTGGCGACAGGCCCTTGGGCTGTTTCTCATCAGCATGGTCAGCAGTTTGAGAAATCTTTGTGTGTTTGTGAGCACACTTGCTGACATGCACATCTGCACACAAACACACACAGAACCAGTTGACCCGTTCCTTTAGAGCTCATATCAACTTTATGAGTTGTTACATCACCTAATGTAGTGTTGGTCAGTCTTTACTACCTCTGAAAATACACCAACTTCTCACTCAGTAACATACCATTAATAGTTCTCTCTCTCCCTCTTTCTGTTTGTGTATGTGTGGCTTGTATGGGGTGACTTTTTCTAGAAGAATGATTTGATTTAGTTGTTTCATGGGTGATGGGTTTTCAAGGTAGCTAATTTAGCTCTCATATTTATCACCGCAAAATAAATGATACTAAAAACCATAGTTTGTGAAGGCGCTTGCTTTGTTTTGAAGGGAGCAAAGGTTTAAAGTATACAGCCTACTGTAATTTTCAAAACAGATTATTTAAAAGTGGTTAAAATGCATGATATTATCACTATTATACTGGTAGCAGTGGATATTAGCTTTAAAGGTTTATCGTCTGTTTTGGCGGATGGGAAAATTTCTGCCCATATTTACAATTGATATACTGGCAATAAATATTGGCCACATGTATGAAAAAGTTAGTGGATTTTCATGCAGGACTGATTGACTAAGGCTGATCGATTATAAAAGAAAAAAAATCATTATCAAACTTAATTTGATTGAAATTGAGATCATATTTATCAAACATGATTACTCATTGATTTCATACCATCTGCACTGCATGCATTTGTCAAATTTAAACACTCATAGAACTTTGAATAACAAGCAATAAATGAATATTGCAATTATTTATTTACAATAACAATGAATACACCAACATTATTACTTTCATGGCAAAAGTATCTAAACAAATACTTATAAACAAACACTCAAAATTGAAACATAATCAGCTGTGCCGAACATACACAGGTACATCTCAATAAATTTGAATATCATCAAAAGTTGATTTATTTCAATAAAAGTGAAACTGATACATCACATAGATTCATTACACTCAAACTGATTTATTTCAAGTGTTAATTTCATAGAATTTTGATGATTATGGCTTACAGCTATGGCTTCAGTACTAAGCGTTTTGGAAGGGCAGAGGATTTGAAAAAAAACTCAGTGGGTGATTGGATAAATGTTCTGTCTGTCACATCTTTACGGGCCAATCAGAGCAACAGAACACGTGACGTAGCCGCGACCGAGGTGCGCGTGCACAGCTACCAAGGAATAACGAGAACCATGGCGACTATAGACATGTCAGTGCACGACTTTTGACGTTTTTTTAAAAGAAAACAACTCAATGCTGTTCTTTGATCTTTTAACAAAGAAATGTTGTTAAGATCTGATAAAACTGGTGCTTTAGCAGCAATCCACGCTAATGTCTTCCGCCATAATTGCACTGGCCTCTTGTTGGTGCTTGTGTCATGACTCCGCTGCGCCTGAAAGTACCGGCCCTTGTCGCTGATTCGTCCTGTCACTTTCTAACTGGGCCCAAAATTCAGTGTGTCAGAAAATTAGAATATTGTGAAAAAGTTCAATATTGGAGACTCATGGTGTCACACTCTAATGTTTCCTTAGACTTTAAATGGTCTCTTAGCCTGGATCAGTAGCCTACACAATCATGGGGAAGACTGCAGACTTGACGATGTCCATGATCACTGACACTCTGCACAAGGACGATAAGACACAAAAAGTCAATGCTAAAGAAGCTGTCTGTTCACAGAGTGTTGTATCCAAGCACAAGAGTTAACAGCAACCTTGAGAGGATAGTGAAATGAAGCCCATTCAGTGATTTGGGGGAGCATCCCTACAGCAAGACTTAGTGCTTCAAGAGCCACAATACACAGACGTATCCAGGACATGGACTACAACTGTCACATTCCTCATGTCTAGCCACTCTTGAACCAGAGACAACGTCAGAGGCATCTTACCTGGGCTGTGGATAAAAAGAACTGGACTGTTGCTCAGTGGTCCAAAGTCCTCTTTTCAGATGAAAGTAAATTTAGTGTTTTATTTGGAAATCAAGGTCAGCATCTGGAGGAAGAGAGGAGAGGCACAGAATCCAAGTTGCTTGAGGTCCAGTGTAAAGTTTCCACAGTCAGTGGTGGTTTGGGGAGCCATGTCATCTGCTGGTGTTGGTCCACTGTGTTTTATCAGGTCCAAGGTCAGCGCAACTATCTACCAGGAAATTTGATGTTGTCATTATGCTAGTTGGAGTCAGATTCATTGAATACCCGGAGCTTGGCCAAGACAAAAGATGGTCCAGGGGGGCTGCTACTTTAAAATTTTTTGCATATCAGGCAGTAATATATTGTGTACTATTTGTACGCAATTTAAAATACAGATTTACAGATCTATGAATCTTTTGGGCACAAATGATACAGTTTAGCTTGCAAAATTTTCTCAGTGCATACATCAAATTTTTCTTGATCAAACTGCACTAAAAGTATCATAATCATTCTAAAAACATGATACATCCAGTGAAGTTCAATAATTTTCACTTCTGCCTCCTAAAAATGTCTTTCGTTTTAAATTACATGTAATATGTGGGTTCAGAAGTTAGTGTTAAAGTTTCTATTGGAACGATGCATTTTCAAACAGAGAACATGAAAAAACATGAATACAGTTGTGGATTTATTCATAAAAATGCTGAAAAATTTAATTGTAGAACAATATTTAAAATACTTTTAATATTGCAGAGACTGCTTATGTTTTAATGGTAAAAAGTTTGGCTTTAGGATGAATACTTTGTTAAAATTCTGACAGTGGCCTCTTAAAAAAACAATTTCAAGGAAGTGGTACCAAGCTGATCCCCCGACTGTAAATCAATGGATACAGATTATTGAAGAGATTTATCTGATGGAAAAACTGACTCATATGGTGAGGCTTCAAGAAGCCCAGATAGAGGACAAATGGGAGAAATGGATGGAACTGAGAAGAGATTTGTTTATAAGAACACTGAAGGAAGATGTATGCATGTATGGCTTTTGACATGGAAATAGTTTCCCCCGTGTTTAAATGAATGTATGTTTTAATACTGTTTAAAAATTTAAAAAAAGAAAGGTTTTTTTTTTTTTTTTTTTTTTTTTTTTTTTTTTAAGTTTGGCTTTAAGAATTAAATTTCCATTATCAGATCAACAAGGCCCAATTGTTTTATCTCTACTATTTGCAGTTATCTATCATAACATTCATAAGCAACATACTTTAAACCCACCTGAAAGATTCAGAGCTGTAAAGAAAAATTTCAAAGCTTAAGCCTTATAAGCCACCCCCTCATTCCACCTATGGCTAGTTGTATTCAGTTAAAGTCTCTTTTCTCTTGCCTTGCAGTTTCAATAGTCAGTTTAGAAAACATGTCTTGTTTTTCAAGAGATGACAGACATTTTTTAATGTATTTTTACGTAGTGTTTTCATAAATATTAGTGAAAGTGTAGCTTGTGGCATCTTTACAGGCAGATGATCATCAGCCCATCTATAGATTATTCAATTTATGCCTATTGATGAGTTGATTAAAACAGCAAACTAAAGAGTCTGTCATGGATCACACTCTCATTGAAATGAAAGACCAGATTTGTATGGAACTGATCTAAGAGAAGAATCTGATTCAGTCAGTGGGGGTGAAAGAATAATCCAGTTGTTACTCATAGTTTGTCCAATGTCTGAAAATGAAAAAAGTATTTAGCTTCTCGTTTAGGAGGGCTCATCTAAAACTGAGATTAATCCTCATATTTTTTCGTTTTATGTGTGTATTTGGTGTTTGCTTCCTGTCAGTTTGATAGATTTTATTTAGAGATGTCGAAATCACATTTGGGAGTGTTGCACAAGTGCAACAACTGTGTTTAACAAAGTTGAGCTCAGTTGTTGTCTGTGGAAAGACATGGCTGTTGTTCAACAGCTGCAACAGATGGAGTTAAACCCTCTCAGCTGTTGATTTTGTTCAAGGGCCTTAACTTTCATCTACCAGAGAAATCCAGTCATACAAAATAAAGTTTTATGCACCATGTTTGGATGCAGCCATGGGGATGTGAAAATTCATGCATTTACAATTCTATGTGAGATTTCTGTCAGTTTGATGAGCTTTTATATTTTTTAGTTAACATTATAAATATTTATGTTTTTTTTTTCTGCCAGATATCTGGAGCGAGCAGTCATTCCAGACAGACCCTGATCTGCCTCCAGGATGGAAGAAGATCACAGACATGGCTGGTATCTACTACTGGCACATTCCTACAGGCACCACCCAGTGGGAGAGGCCTGCCACCCGCCCAGCACCCACTGGACAGACAGAGACCCAGTCTCTGGACGACCACGCAGCTTCCACGCCACGTAAACACTCCCTGGGCTCTCTCAGCCCCTCACCTACACCTGACCATGAGGTGAGGAATGAATAAGTCAAGATAACTGACACTTTTAGTTTTTATAGTGCTGCTTCCATTATTTGCCCTCAGCTAGTGCTTATGTTGGGTAACATTTGCATTTATAATGTTAAACTGTGATCACCACTGATGGGTTAAGTGATAGCAAAAATGTATTTTATTGGCAGTTGTCAGGCTTAAATTGTTGTCAGATAAAAATCTGAATAAAATCCACACATATGAACAGGTAATGAGGAGGAATTGAAAAAAGTCTCAGGTTTCAATTAGAACAAGAATGATTGAGTCAGACTTGACTAAAAACAGTAAAGAATATAGTGTCTCGAGCTTCCAGCTCAACATCTTGAAGATTAAGATCCTCAGTTACGTCACTGTTAAGTCTTTGAACTGTTGGTTATGACTCAGAATTCTAAGGCCAGAAATGGTTGTCAAAATGAAATGAATTTCTTCAGCATGGGATGAATAGAAACTTACAAAACTGGCTAAACAGAGATGCAGTAAGGTTGTCATAATATCAGTTGTTCATTTTATTAACTTAGCACTGTAGCAGTAGCTTGTGCAGACAAATGTAACTATCCTAAAGGCGCTGAGGAATCCATTAAAGTTTATTTTTGTTGTTTAATCATCGGCACTGTTGTATCAGTCTAACTTATTTTGAGTTAGATGGAAATGAACAGGCTAGTGCCTGTACAATACACATGGAGGACTGACTTCATAAATATTTCATTGTGATGAACTTTTCAGGGAAAACTAGCCATTGTGTCATCCCCTCTGATGACTGCCATTGTTTGTTTACATGTAGTCCTGCCAGGCAGAGATCTTCTTCAGGGCATCAACTCGTTCAGGCAGCACGACCTCTGACAGCTCAGTGGAGCCTCTCTCCTCTCATGAGCCCACCCTCACCACCTGTGGATTTGTCAACAGCTGCTACTTTGTAAGTAACCTTAAGAAAAATTTCTTATTTGTTGTAATTTATTTACCTCAGTAAAAATACTGTATGGCTATTTCAGAAAGAAAATGCATTAGTCCGACTGGGATTGGAAGAGAATGGGCAGAAATGTGCAACAAGAGAGTTGAGACAAAGAAAAACCTAGAAATCCTCTAGTGGAGCAGCAGAATGTCGAAACACATGAACACGGGGTCTGTCAGTCAATCAGTCAATCAAGAAGAATGATGGAGGGAAATAGAGAGAGGAGAGTGGATTGATGGAGAGGAGTGCAGTGTAGATAAAACATTGATCCGGTGAGAATGTACTGATGGAGACAGATAGATGTGCCAAATTGAGGTTCTGGCACATCTATCTAAAGTTATACTCAAGCATGAGCCTGGGATACAAGAGCCAAAATGGCAGACAGACAGCCACAGTGGAGTCCTCTGAATCCTCCTTTTCCCACTCTGTGGAAACATTGTCTAAATGGGGTCTTTCTCTCTTTAGCCTCGTTCCACATCTCTACAGGGGATGCCCGACCAAGAAAGTCAATCTCAGCATCAGGAAGATGAGGACAAGGTAGGATATTTGTAAACTTATCCATTTTCTGTGTCCTTTGTCACTCACCACTCTTCTACTCGTCTTTTGGCTTAATATCCTTGTGTTTTGCTTGTATCTGGTTTCTGTGTGTCGATGTGTGAGTGTGTATGTGTAGTGCACAGGAAGAAAAAAATGGACAATAGCATTGGTGTATCTTTTTCTGCCTCTATGACACGCAGTGCAGTCAGTCAGAATTTGAACGACAGGTTTGCAGTTTGTTTGGCTCTGATCTCCAACCAGCTGATTTAAAATAAGATCTTCAAATGGTTCCCTATGCAATGGATGCAATGTCTTCCCAGTAATTCTGACTAAATTTATTTAGTTGCTTTTTCATTCTTGTACCTTTTCATAATTAAACCTTTTGTTTTTTAAGTTTACTTTTCACATAACTATATCCCAGGGGTTCATAACTGGTTGAGTGTCAGAACACACCAAAACTTCCTTAATCAGAACCGAATGATTTTAATGAAAAATGGTGCAGTTTGGACTTGAGATGGAACAAAAGGTGCAACAGAACAAAAGATGGAGACACTTCCTTCAGCATTAAAAGAAACTCAGAGACATTTTATCCAGGCGCACATTAGGGCTGAAAGATATATCTTTATTGTATCTATATCGGGATATGAACATTCAAGATATTAATATCACAAAAATCAACGATGTCAGGATATATTTTCCCCGATCGCCCTGCATGTACAGCTCAGGCCGTTTCAAACATCAAATATATAAGATTTGATGAGAACCGTGTAAAATCAACTGTACTCCCCCTCCTTTCCTGTTCTTCTACGTGTTTGAGCTCCGTAGCTCTGAGCTGCAGTAAAACGTTTGATTTCTACTTTATTTATTGGTGACTTTATGTTAATGTTGATGATTGACAGTGAGTTCTGATCAATAAAACTACACATTCCACATCCTTTTGTATAATGATGTTTTTATTTTTCTGAAAAATGCTTAGTTTCCACTGAACCCATAGTCATATCATGTCAATATTGAGATATCTGGCATGAATATCGAGATATGAAATTTTGTCTTTATCGTTCAGCCCTAGCGCACATTTGTGACCCACTGAAAATGGCTATGCAATCCCCTCTTGGGTCCATATCTACAAGTTTAGAGCCATGGCTCTACTTGACTAAGCTAAAGCTGAGCTTTTGCTACATTCAACACCCACATGATGTAGTTAGGGATATTAAAAGAAAAGCCTTACTTTCCAACTAAGCACTGGCTGTCCTCCGTGTCTGCATTTTGCATATTCTGCTAATTATGAATCAATAGATTCTTTGTCTGGAGGTGAATGTTCAAAAGGAGCAAAAATGAAAAATCAGAGAAAACATTTTGAAGTCTTTATGACAGTTCTCATTCCAGAAATGTTTTGCTGAGTAGCTCCTTGTTGAAACAAACACTGTGTGTAGTGAGCTGGTTAGCTAACAGCCTTGTTCTGTCTTTCTTCTCTCGCTTCCCTCCCATCTTTGAACCCCAATCTTTGCCCCACCATCATGTGTGTATGTTTGTATTTTTTAACGCTGTACGTAGAAACAGGTGTGGAGTGATTTTGGCGGAAAGATTGATAGTGAAGTGTGGAAGGCAAGTATAATGCTCTCAATGCCAACGAGTCTTGTTCTTGGTCTATCCTCCACCGCTCTTTTATGCATTTTGTGCTAGTTATTCACTGCTTGGCTAAAGCATGTGTTCCAGATGCTTCAACATGTAACTGCACAAACTGCAGCATTTGGTCATGCCTTTTATGTCAAACTTATTATTTTGCACAGCAAGACACTTAACAGGATGTTTCTTTCTTTACTTTCTCAGCTTTTTTTTAATTTAAATTAAATTTTTTTTTTTTTTTACTCTCTGCTGGCACAAACCCAGCAAGTATAATCAGTCCACACTACATGTTAACTTTCCCTCCTTAATACAGCATGCTTTATTACACATAACATAGCATACCATCTCTCCATCCAGCAAAGCCATTCCACCCACACTTGGATGCATGCTGGTATACACTATACAGGGTCAAAAGATTTACATTTGGTGTCTCCAAGGTTTGTGTCCCTCTCCCACATGCCGTGTAACCAGTGGATGTTATGGCAGTTATTTATGTCCATGTAAGCTGAAACAGGAACAAACATTGAGATGGTGAGATTTTGGCCCTCTGCCAGTACTGTAGTTGCAGCAAAGCATGAAATTCCCAGGGAAAGCTTCAAATGCTTTCAGGTACTTCACATGTATTATGTGTTCACTGTACACAAAGTAGGCTAATAGTTTAGAGAGGTCATGGGCCTATTCACACATGCAAAAAATTCCTGAAGGTTCCATATATTTTTTTGTGGTGAACTGTCTGTGTGAATGTAAACTTCCAGACGTTATCTGATTTTGTTTCCTGCCAGCACCCTAGTAAAATTTTCTCAAGAAATCAGATGGAGCCGATGCGACATCTCGGCAGATAATCAATAAAATTCACCTGTCACTCGGTGAGCAAGGTGAAAGTGATAGTTTTATGATTCATGTCCAGTGCAGTTTTACCAGTATGGTGAAAAATGTTCATGTGCTCATCATAACTGTTATCATGTTTGCTGCTCACCTGCATAGTCCTATCTGCTTTTTTAAAGCTGTGTATTCATCCAGTAACTCCTATAAATCTGTCACCATACTCAGATTCTGCTGCTCATCTGCCATCTTGGTGTGTTCTTCTTACATAATGTCTTGCCTCCTGAAGCCCCCTCCCCAAAAGTCTTCTTGTAGAGACATTCTTTTCCACATCCTTAGGAAAGATCCAGGAGCAGATGTCTAAAATTTGAGACATTTTTAGGAGTGCATGTGTGAAAAAGGCTCATCTAGCAGCAACGTGTGCTGCATTGACAAGCTTAGTGTCAAGAAAACTAAAACAGAAAGCTGCACAAGAACTGAAAAAGGATTCTTTTATAGATGTATTTGATATTTGGTGTCCTTTTGCACTGATAAAAACGTTTTCAGAATGTATCAGGATCACTTTTAACTGTAATGTGTCCAGAAAGAACCAAAGTAGTGTAGATAGCTCTCCTCCTATCTTACTCACTGCTGCCAAGCCCAGACAACATCACTGGTTACATGTGTGAAAGGGGTTTTAGTTGGTTCCTTTTTTTTGTTTTTTGTTGTTTTTTTTAAGTTTTATTTTGCTCGCTCTAATTATGTCCCTTAATTATACCAGGACCTGCAGGCAGCCACAGTGAACCCTGACCCTAGCCTGAAGGAGTTTGAAGGCGCTACGCTTCGCTATGCATCACTCAAGCTAAGGTGAAGCACAGACACATAAACACAGTCACAAGCAGACACAAAAACAGCAAACTACCTCTGCAAAAATCTCTTCAAGCTACGCCTTCTTCTTCACTTGTTTTGTTTAGTTTCTTTAATCTTGTGTTTAATCAGTGTCAGAGCTAAATGAGGTCAGTCAAAGCAGGAAGTTACTTCTCTAACTCAGGAAATGCCTCCATGTTCTCTCAGCGGAATGACGGCCTGTATCCTTCAAATGCGGTGCAGGAACCATGACAGGAAAGAACCTACAGGTTAAAGTATTAATCCTGATAAACCTATAACTACATCCTGCATTTTTGCCTTTCTGTTTTAGGAACCGTCCAGCAGTTGAAGAAGAGGAGTCCAGCAGTGTAAACAGTGACCCAGAAGCAAAGGTAGGAAGCCTTTTCCCAGACTTGAGCTAAGTTCAAAGCCTGCATGGTCCGTGCATCTTTGTTTGTCCTGCTCTGTGGTTCCATTGAAAACATATTGTATAGCACTTCTTAGTTTCCAAATGTCTACAAGTAAGTTTTAGAAGTTTTGTATTTTTCAGACAAATCAGGCTTTTACATTGGGACTTGTTTATGTTACTTTTATAAAAAATGTAAACTTTAGACTGTAAGACTGAGAAGAAGTAAAACTATTGTGTAATTTGGTCGTATCCACAAGCTTTAGTAACTTCAGAGCTCAGTTTATGTGATATCTGATCCTGAAACACTGAATCAAAACGAATAGCATTCACTAAACATATGGCTTTTGGCCTTGGAATGGTTCTCTGTGTGTATAACTGTGTGTGTTTCAGTCTGTTTATTTCTACTCCTGTTTGTTTATGGTGTACTTTATGTTCATGGCAGTGGCTGCCAGAGCTCTCATTTGAGTGGGAAGATATAGACAATACTGCCTCCGAGTGGTGAGAGCTGAGAAGTTCAATGTAATGCATCACATTGTTGCATGATTAACAATGACTCTTAGACATTTAAAGCAAAGATTTAAATGAGCCGTTCAAAGTTTTTACTGAATGGTCAATAAATATTCAGAAGAAAGTCCCTCTTGTTCTGCTGAGAGTTCTTTAATTAATTTAGGGTCTTGCTTGTTATCCAAAGAGAAGATGATTTACTTGTCTGACTGATGCAGATTTATAGCTTTTTGTCCCAAACTGCAGCAGACTGCAGGACATCGAAATACTTAACAAGGTGTGTGACGCTCCCACAGAAGGCTAAATGGAGCAAAGTCATCAGAGATTAGAGTTGAAAGCCAGCAATCAGCTCAGTAACATGCTGCTGATCTGGCTGTCTAGTGTCTGTTTCCCTCTGTGTGTTGTCTGGCACAAACTTACAATCCTTAGCAACAGTGACACTGATGAGTAACAGACACAAACACAGACCTACAGTCAGGGCATCTGGGGGTGTACCACGAAGCTAGATTAAAGAGTAAGCCTGGTCTGTTGAGCCTTAAGAGTTTACCTTATCATGAAGCTGGCTCTCTTTTATCTATGCTAGATAACCATGGTAACTGTCTTGAAACCCATAACATGTTTGGGACCAGGTTTGTTCAGAGTTGAGAGTTTCTTTGCCTAGAAAATATGTGAATGATCTCCTATCATCCCATATTTCATCCAGCACAAGCTAAAATTGCATCTTTACTAAACCTTGAGACTACTAGTGGGGTCCTGAAATATCAAATTTTTAATCTTTCAGTCAAATTCTTCAAAATGCTTACTGTTATATATTTGTGGCATCTTATACATATTTCTCTCTAAGTCCTGCCCTTAATAGTAATATTCAATTCCAATTTTCCTTGATATAAAGGGTATTCTCAGCCATATCTTTAATGTTTGGGTGGCAAAGGATTATAATTGACTACCCTCCCATTTCTAAAGAGTTATATTTTTTTATTAATCATTATCTGGGAATGTTCTTTGAGGGGAATATAGATCTTCAGCTGAAGGAGCATGTTTATGGTCTGTAATGGAATCATAAAGTTATATTTGTTACGTCACAGAAAGAAGCCATCCAGAGGCAGTAACACAAAGGTCTCCGATAAACATCATCATTACATTGCAAAGCGTGAAGTTATGTTGCAGTCCCAAGGTTTTTACCTCTCACATCTTAAATTCTCTCTTATTTTCAGTAGATCATTGCAGTGAAAGAACAGCGAGGACCCAACATCTTGAGAAAACGACATGTTTTGATTGGTCCTGTTGCTCTGAATAGTGACATGTCTGGTCTTATGACAAAATCTCAGCATTTAATATCTGCAGTGTATCTGCTTCTGTGCAACAGCAGTGCAGTAGGATGAGTATCAAAATGTGGTACCAACACATCCCATACCTACCAGACCGAATTACAACACAGATATCGATACTTCATTTAGATACCCTGCCATCCCATATGAAAGGCGAGAAAGTCATGCTGGTATTTGTGTGATTTATGCGTTAGGCTACACCAATTTCCTTTTCTTAATCCATATTTGACTGGAATCTTACAGAGATATTTCTGTGAATCCTTTATGAAATAAGTTTGACAGGTCATGGTTAAATTTTGACCCTCTCAGGTTAGACCTAAATTCCAAATCCAGCCGCTGATTTGGCTGAGTGTGACACTCCTGGTATAAGACGTATCTATTTCCCACTGGTATCAGAATAAACCCAAACAATATCCATCCTTTCAGTGCTGTGAGGCTTTTTTCACCACAAATTTTGTATAGGCCTATTTCTCATCTCCTTTCATACTTTTAATGTGAAAGAAGCAACCAGCTGGTATTTGTTTGTTTTAAAGCATAAGAAGCATCAAATAACTAGTTAGTATCCCCTTTTAATGGGGTTATCACATAGCATGAAGCAGAAAGCCTGATATAACAGAAACATCATAACCAGCTCCATGGCACCCAGTATTTTTACAATGTAAAGCTTTGTGGAGCCAGCTTACTCAAAGAAAGCCTGCTTATGTTGAACTTGTTTTGTGATATACCCCTCTGGTCCTGTAACACACTGGCATACGTAAAACAAACACAAACCTGAAGCAGAATACCCCACTGCAGTGTCAAGATTATAAGAACCCTTTGTTCAGCTCCTCAAGAGAAGAAGAAAACACACACAGCTGAGCAAAATAAGTAAATAAATGTTACTTATATAGCACTTTTCACAGATGAAGGTCACAAAGTTCTTTACATCAACAAAGCACAACACAAAGAGCAGAAACAAACATAGCATAAATTTTTCCATAGTACTAACACAATGCTTATATCTTAAATATAGAGAGAAAACTAAAGAACAGATGGTTAATGTGTCACGTAGCTGCTACCACCTGCAGGTCTGAATCAGTGACATGACCTCCATCAGACTCTTGACATAATGAGCAGAGGCCATGTGGGACAGACTACTACTATGTGTTTACACGCGGCTGCACGTGTGTGTGGATCCCAGCATGCTCTGTGTGTGTGTGTGAGTGAGTGAATGAGCCAGACATGTGTCAGCTGCGCTCAGCTTCAAGTCATCACAGCATGGTAGACATCATGTCACTCTGTGTTTGGAGTCATTACAACACTATGTGTCTGTGTTTGCTGAACTGCAGGTGTAAAGCACCTTTCCTTGAACTGTTTATCCAACCAGAGATGTCATAACAATAGAATTTCAAACTTTCATAAAGTTAAAGAAAAATAAGCATGCAATAAAATAAATAAATAAATCCATTTGTTTTGGCACTGAAGAGTTGCCGGTGCTTTTGTGAAAATTTAAGCTCAGTCTCAGTAGTAGAGTAGTGGTGAAATTTCCCCCTGATGAAATAGGGTGACCTTCAAGTTCCTGATACTTCCTAATAACATATCAGACTTTTACACATTTTTATTTAAAAAGATTTTATGACTTTATCAGACTTTTCTATCATGAAATCACAATTAACTAAGATATGAAATGTATGTTACAATTTCAAACCTTATTTATGACAAAATTATTTACATTTTTACACCTTTTTTGACACATGAGCAACCATCTGCAATAAGATGCTGCAGATGTTTTATCAGTCTGTGGTGGCAAGCGTTCTGTTTTGTGCTACAGTCTGCTGGGGAGGCAGTGTAAAACACAAGGATGCAAGGCGTCTGAACAAACTGGTGAAAAAAGCTGGCTCTGTGGTCAGAATCAAGTTGAACTCATTGGAGGATGAGGTGGAGAGATGCACAATAAAGAAAGTGGGGGCCATTCTGGGGAACATGGATCATCCACTTTATATCTCCCTAAATGACCAAAACAACAGCATTGGTGGACGGCTCCTCTCTCTTTGCTGCAGCACAGAAAGATATAGAAGATCTTTCATACCATCAGCAATAAGACTATATAACTCTACCATAAACAGATGAGACTCCAGACAAATGAATTTCCCTTTGGGGATAAATAAAGTTATTGTATTGTATCTTCCCAGTGAAGCAGTCTGGAAGATTTGCCATAACACTCTTTGTGGACAGTGCATCCGAAAAGTCATCATTTGAAGGGTAAAGAACTGGGACACGCTACCCTAGAAGTGAATGTAAAGATTGCAGAGTAGAGCCAAGTTGTTGGGGGAAGTAGTATATTGGGAGTGAGCCTGGGTCAGTCTCTCTCTTTTGCTCCTGTAACTTGCAACCTGCTACTTTGGATCAGAAAAATGGGAAGAGACATGTAGTTTTTTTTTTTAGTAAAGCCTGAGTACTACTGAGCATTAAAATGACAGGGATCATATTGTTATAAAACAAGTGGTATCAGATCAAGTATCAAAGTACCTAAAATACCTCATGAGATGCTGATCTGAACATTGGAGCCGCATAATAATATTTTTTTCTTCAACTCACTGTCGCAGCTGTTTCTCTCTGACCTCCTTTATCTCTGCTCTGTGGGCTGCAGAGTACTTTTTGAATGGACTGCTGATCAAGTATTTATTTGAAATCACATCAAATGAAAACTTGATGAGGACACGTGGGTGTCTACTCTTTCCTGGTCCCTTCTTATCCACCAACAGATTTTGTTGATTTCATCTGTTAACCAGTGTTTGCTTGAGTTGATTTTTTTTTGGCCTTACTCTTAGAATTGTTCTAAATCAGACCCAAGTTTGTCATTCTTAATTGCATGTGATTTAAGTCATGCAAAATAGTCTTTCGAGATCTATAAAAAGAAACCTACTAAATCATTGTGCAAAACATTTTTTTGTGTGTAGTGTATTTGCTGTGTTTTAAATATTATCCTGGCCCTGTGGTGTGTCTCAGTGTTTCGCAGTACGCTCTCTGGGATGGGTGGAGATGGCAGAGGAAGACCTGGCTCCTGGAAAGAGTAGTGTCGCCGTTAACAACTGCATCCGACAGCTATCCTACTGCAAGAATGACATCAGAGACACCGTTGGCATCTGGGGAGAGGTGATGAAAAGATGCTCTGTGTGTGTGTGTGTGTGTGTGTGTGTGTGTGTATTTTGGAGTGACATAATGTTGATCAAGCCTGCAATTCTTGTAAAAGATAGATTTTGAGGGGAGGAGTGCATGTAGACAGCAAGGATATTCATTAATAATGCAAAATCAAAAGGTTAAGGCGGAGCAAAGTAAAGTGCATCAGAAGTTAGCTGGGGCAGATGTCTTCTTAAATGAATGTCAAAAAAGATGGACTGAGTAGGGGAGAAAGAAGAGAAGAAAGTAGAGCAGTGTTGTACAGTCCCCACTCTCTAAGCACTGGTTGTGTTTAATGTGAAGCGACAGCACAGAGAGAGAGGGGGGGGGCTTCATTCTTTTTTCAATAACCTTTTATCTTCCAGCCCTTTTTAAAGGTTTGATCATTTATTTAGAGACACTTGCACACTGTACATACACACACAGTCAAAAACACTCTATCAGCAAGTAAAAGAAAGCACCTGACCTTTGTATTAAAAAACAAAACTGGTTTTGCAACATTTTCAGCTGCAGGATATAAGGGTTGAACGTTTTTGAAATGACATCTGAACAAAGTATGTGTTTGTATGCATGCTCAGGGAAAGGATATGTACCTGGTGCTGGAGAACAATATGTTGAACCTGGTTGACCCAATGGACCGCAGCGTGCTTCACTCTCAGCCTATTGCAAGTATCCGAGTGTGGGGCGTTGGCAGGGACAATGGCAGGTGAGTCATCATGACAACTCTGTTTTAATTTTCCATTTTAAAATAGATTACTTTGGTATTAATCTTGAGTGTGTACGATGTCTTGATGTAATTTCTCTGAGCTCAAAACGTCGCTAACACTTCTGTGGTGTAAATACTCTGGCGTAATGTGTGCCGTGATTCATTGATGCTTTTACTGTTTAAGTTAAAGTTTTTAAGTGCGTCCAATCAATTGATTAGTCAACAGTGTCAATGATTCATCACATGCGTGCTTAAGTTAAAGGTCAGGTTATCAATTTAGGGCAGCAGATGGTCTGCATGGTGACAGGCAGAAGAGGAGTTAATGATTGATGATGAAGGAATGCTAATGAAAGATTAATTTACCAGCACAAAGGAGAGGATGAGAAGGAGAACAGCCTTTATTCTCTTTCTCCACCTGACCACCAGACCCTCACTTTCACCTCAAGAGCAGCAGGCATCATAAAAAAAAAGATTACACAAAACAGAAGGCTGTTTCTGTGGAAAATAAAGCGGCTTCTTATTTTGATGTTTAAGATGTTCAATTTAAAGGTAAAAACAAAAATATTTTTCATGGTGGGGCTGAAGGATTTAAAAAATATATATATGATTGTTATTATTTTTGACTTATACTGTGTTTTCAGTATGGTTTGTGGTAGTAAACAGTGACAATTTAAACATCATTATTCTCTTTTTAATTGAAAAATGGTTATTACATCTGTGTTTGAAGTGTGCGCCAGAATATCTCTGCTGCAAAATATTTAAATTAAGAAGTTCTTGAAATGCTGCTTTGACACACATTTCACCTTAAATAGACATTGTGCCCCCCTGCAATTATATATGGTTAAAGTAACAGCTAAATCAAACACAGTGTGGTAGCAAGGCTTAGCGACCAGCAAGGGGAGCTCTTCACTCCTGCTGAACGATCAAGGAGAAACTGAATGTAGGTTATCAGGCTGCATAGTGTGATGGAGGCTGTAGAGGTCGGTGCCTGCATATGTGTGCACATACACAGACTCTCTCACACATACATAAGAGTGCACTCTGGAGGAGAGGTGAGGCTGAAAGCTGTTGGTGTATACAGATCTGCAGACTTCAGTTGCCTCAGGGCTCTCCTTTCCTCTCAGTCACACACTTTCAAACACACATACTGCAGAGTCTGGAGCGGTATATTTATAATATGAGATCTGTCAGATAAATCACCTTTGTGTTTTCTGAGTTCTGAACCGGATTTTTTTCCACCCAAATATATGTATAACAGGGAAGAGGAGGGGCAGTGGGAATACCTCAACCACAGCAAGGGGAAGAAAGGGAGGAGACGATGGTTAAGGGCAGGCGGAGGAGTGGGAGGAGAAGGAGGAGAGTGGGGTTTTGGCAGGAGAGAGGGAGAAGGAGGGGGATGAAACTGCCAGAGGGGGAGGTATGGTTAGTGCTCACTAGTTGTGGAGCAGACTGGGTGAAGAGTGTTTCGCGCCTGCAGTATCACCAGGAATAGATGGTGGGTCTTTCTTACAAGAGATAACCTTCTGAAATAGGACAGAAAGAAACACTGTGAGTATATTTGATTCTTTGTTTTTTTTTATCCTTTAGCTGACTTATGTGAATTCTTCTTCTGGTTGGTTATAAAGTAGGAGAGAAGAAAAGACAAGCTACAGAACTGTATAATCATTTTGTATCTGGTGGATGATGCTGAGCAAGTAGTTTTTGTGTTGATTTTTACAGCCAGTGTGAATGTGTCACAGTCTGATGGAGTGTAAAAACAGCAGTTGAGCTGTTTTTGGAAGGAAAAAGTCTTGGTCTGCAATGCTCAAGACTCAAAACAATGAAATATGCAGCAGTTTTAACAAAAACATAAGGGTTGAATATGTTATCTAAAACAACTTTCAAATTTAATATCAAGATGTGCATAAAGGAAAGCATTATTAGCCAGACCGTTTTTTGCAATAATGTTATTCAAATACTGTATTTTCTAATTTTGCTTCCTTTTACTATGTAACAATGTGCCTTTAAGACATTCATAAACCTGGTTGTAGCACAGACTTTCTCTCCTCTACCTCTGTCACACGCACTCACTCTCCCATCCTGCATACACCCTTGTGATAGACTTAAATGGTAATGTCAGTAAAAGAACGGTACCCCCGTGCCTCCCCTTCACTCCATGTGCTATGAAACTCATTATCACCTTGGAGATTACAGATTCCCACAGCAACCTTGACATTTTCAGGGGCTTCTGCATGATGATAAGGTGATATTGGGAATGAGATATCATTCCCCTTTTGTCCTCTCTATCCCTTTCTTCCTTCTTTTATCTTTTCTCCTCATCTGCTGCAGTTTTCTGCTGTTGTCTGTACTCTTTTATCTTCATCCTATACACTGCTGCTGTTCACTTCCAATTTCCACTTCCATTATTTCACCTGTCTTCCTTACTTTTCCATCTCTCTTCTTTAAAACTCGAACACATATCTTTTATTTCATTCAGGAAATGCAATCTTTGTAAGACAATCAAAACTCAATTTATTAGGGATGTCAAGATTAATTGCATTAATCATGATTGATTAAGGTTTACAGTTGGTGCACTGATTTTTTTTTAAAAATCCCTATTAATCGCATGCTGTATTCTCCCACTTTGAAAAACTCACAGAAAGCTCAGTGAATAAGTCAACAGTCATCTGTACCTTGTGTTATCAAACATTTACCTTTTCCCTGTTCCCTTATTTCCTTCGCAATCCATTACAAGTTCCTTTTTCTGTGGTTAAGTTCATGATAAAATATTGATCTACCTGAAATTCCGTATTTTCTTTCAATATAAAAGCAACTCTGAATCAAACAGGAAGTCAGTTAACCTTAGTTAAAGACAGACAAATAAAAAAATGACACAAAGACAGTTATGAATGAAAAATAGTGGTTATTTAAAATGTGATAAATAGGTTGCGATTAATTGTGAAATTAACTCAAGAAATTCTGAGCATAATCGCATTTGTAATCTTTCTAAAGCCCTGAATTGAATCTATCTCAATCATCTCTGTCATTCTCATCAATCCTTTTATGTTTTTCTTTCTTTGGTTTCTGCAAAGATTTCTCATTTTCCTTGAATGTTGAGCGTGCATACAAATTACCTGGATTTTCGCTTTGACCTGCACTACATCCTTTTAACCCTCTTACACACACTCTGACTCACACATGCATATTCTGCATCTGAAGTAGTATTAAAGTGGTTCTGGCAGAGCAGAAATGAAGACAGAGTACGTAACTCCATGTGTTACTGTGTATGAGTGCCTGCTTTCTACCTCTGTGCCTCTTGTCCCCCAGCAGGGGGCTTCTACAATGATGGATTTTTTTTCTTTTCTTCTACTAACTGTCTCTCTCTCCCCTCCCTTGCTTCCTTGGACTCAGAGAGAGGTAAACACATTCCCTTCTTTCATTCCTCCACCCTCCGACGGTATCTCTCCATCTCCGTCATTCCTTATTGTTTAATTTCCTCTGTCTCATGTTTTTTTTTCTCGTCTTCAAAGTAGCCCTTGATGTAGCATGGCTTTGTGTGCACTCACACAGGGTTAGAAAGCCAAGGTGACCTCCTCTATCCTTCATCGTCTGCGAGCTTTTTTTTTTTTTTTTTTTAAAGAATCCACACAAATAAGAATGTTCTTGTTGAGAGTTTCCCCCTGAGGGGCTTCACTACAAAAATCTTGTTAACCCTCAGGCCTGTGTTTCCTATTGCACTGGATATTGAAGAAAACAACTTGAAGAAAGTTATTTAGATTGGTTTTATGTGCATCTCACAATGACGTAAATCAGCTTTGTATTTCCTCTTTGTCTTCATCTTTATATTCTTCCTTCCTCTGTCTATGCTCTTTCTTCTCCTTTTCAGCAGACTTAAATTGTTCTGGGCTCCACTGAGTCCAGGGAAAGTTCTTCCCAGATGTTCATCTTTGTCTTAGTTCACACTGCTTTATTGATCTCTTGGGTCCATCATCCTGACTGTGTGTGTATGTTTTGTGTCTTTCTGTGTGTGTGACCTGTATTTGAGACTGATAAAGGTCAGTTCACCTGTTTTAAGCTGTCAGTCTCAAACCTGGACATGCACAGATTGACCAATCATAAACACACATCACCACATTATTATCCTTCTTGTGTGCTTGTAAAGTTAGTGAAATAGACCATCTCTCCATCTTCATCCAGCGGTCTTTTTTTCTTTCTCCTCTTTGTGTCTCCCGTTGACCTTGTGTCTTTATCTCCTCTAGGGACTTTGCATATGTTGCACGGGATAAAAACACCAGGATCCTGAAATGTCATGTGTTCCGCTGTGACACACCAGCCAAAGCCATCGCCACCAGCCTGCATGAGATCTGCTCCCGGGTGAGTGAGGAAGCTCCAGAGACACAGGATCAAGTTTAGATTTGGAAATAGATAAACATGATTGGAGCACATAGCAATGGGTCATTAGCTCATAAAAGACTGATAATATTTACTAAGGCTGGGACAGAACATTGATATAGTGATATATAGTCATTTTTGTATAATCCAGTTATTGACACCATGGTCCAAAATATTGATATTTAAATTAAAAAACTGTGCTCTAAGCATATTTCCCTGCCAATCAGACTCACCACATCAATAATTTACGACTCCAGGCAATGGCACATGTGACATGAATGGATGTAATGTGAGTGAAAGTTAATTGGCAGAAGAACTAGACAGAGGAATTAGATGAAAGAAGACCACAGCTAAATTTGGACAACCAGGAAAAGACTTTAATATTACTTTTTGTAAAATTCTATTAAACTGATGCAAAATGTCATTGAATCAAAACATTTAATCCTGCGCTGTTAATTTCAGGAACATTTTTTAAATCCAGGTTAACAGGTATTGTATTATTGCCTTTCATTATATCCGTTTTTGTTAAATTGCTATTAGTGCTGCATGATGTGGTAATAATGTTTCACTGGGATGCTGGACAATATTGAGATTTGCAGTTGCAATAATTACATAATACATTCACGGTATTATAAATCTACTTGCTTGGTTATCAAGGAAAATTGAAAGAATAATGTTAGTTTTTGTGTTTTTTTCCAACTCAAAATGTACAAATACTAAGTAGCATTAAAAACTGAAGTTTTTACAGTACTGCTTCCAAAATAACTTAATATTTTCCAAAAATAAAAGTTTTAATTTTTTTGAAAATAAATGTACTTCTACAAAGTGCAAATGCAATGACATATTTTAAACTAAAACGCCTTTCTGCAGGCATTTTGTTAACCTTAGTAGGAAAGTATGAACTACTTAATACAAAAATGATGTGCAGTTATGTAGTTGCACAGCCTGGCATCACAATTGTAAGCACAATTAGATTTTTTTGTGCAACACTAATTTCTATGTCATAATAATAATTATTCTGGGATGTGTACAGTATTGTGCTTTTATAGCATTCGTTCTCCTGCGATTTCCACCTTTACCTTTCACACACTCCTCTCAGAACAAGAACAACACATAGATTCACATGTTCACATGTATATGCTATTCAGAACAACTGCAGCACATTGGAATGCCAAGCTGAAAGTCTACTTCTGAAATCATAACTACACATCCATTACCAAGCACACATTTGAATCCATGCAGAGTCTCTATTGTCTTTTAAAGACTAAAAATACGATTAAACTCACCTAAATTTCAGGAAGAGATTTATCTTCTGGGAAAAGCAGTTATCTCTTTCTCTCCACTCTATTCCCACTCTCAGATGAATACAAATGAGTGTAAAGTGTGTTTAAAAAAAAGAGCCACAAACCACATTTTTATTGTGTCTGCTTTATTCACTCAGCTCAACAGAATTAATGTGTCCTTGTCCTCTTACCAGTAAAACACATTTATAGCTCTAAGACTTTAATTCAGTTTTGAATTAGATCATTTAATTCTCCCTGTTATTCATCCATGCTCATAGTATAGTTCTGAATTCAAGTCCAGATAGCATTTTTAGGGTTTTATAACTCACCCTAAAAATCACCACAGATACCTTATTTGATCAATGACTTGTGCCAAGTATATCACTGACACATTCCTCAAAACAGAACCATGAGGAGTTAATTTCTTCTCCTCATCCTTCATGCAGATATCACCTGTCCCACATTTCATAGTCACCCTATATTACAGAGGGTGACATCTGTCTAATGCAGACTTTTCAGGATAAATAAGGGATAGCAGAGAGTTTGTCTCTGCAGGGGTTGTGGAGATGCAGATTTATTGTGGCAAACTCTGATTAAGGTCATGTATAAATGATGTGCAGTGGCTCCAGGGGTCTACATTCCAGAGTGTGAGTGAATGAGTTTGGCTGTTTTTTTTGCATTTTCATGTATGTTTCTTTTAGTGAGTTTTATTGCAGGAAAAGTGGCTACCCTGTTTTTGAAAGAGGGGTTCAACTGGGTTAATGTGTGGGTGACTGTGTTGTGTGAAAGTCTAACAGTATTGGGGTGAAACTGCTCCAGGGTTTTTTTTTTCTGAGCTCTTTCTTGTTAAGTCTTTCATCCATTTTCCTCCCCCTCCCTCATCGTTTTTCTGTCACACTTTTTTTTTTGTCTTTGCGTCTTTACCCTCCTCCCCTATTTGTCTCTGCGTTGGTTTACCAATTCTGCTCTGTTTTTACACGCTATTTCCTCATACTTGTGTGTCTTCTTTTCTCCCCTCTCTCTCTCTCTCTGTCTCTCTTTGTCTCTCTCTGTCTGCTTCCCTCTCTCTCTTTCCTCCAGATAATGACCGAGCGAAAGAATGCCAAAGCGATGGCAGGAGGCTCTCTGCAGGACAGGATGCAGGCAGGACTTGATCTGCCTTTACAAGGTAGGCTTCATACATGCCGTGCCTTGCTCAGTGTATATTTTTGAATGTAAATGAACTACCTGGCATTAATAAACACATGGCAGTAAGTGGCACACTGCATGCCTTTTAGCAGGTGGTTTCTAAGGAAAGAGATGACATGGAAGGAAAGCTTTAGAGGGAAAAGAGGCCCTGTCTGGATAAAACCTTAAAGTTGTGTTAACATTTGTTGTTATGCAGTAGTTTGAAAACAAATCTGTAAAACATAATTTGTTCCTAATTAAAAATTTACAAAGAGGGTTTTTAATATTGGACTGTTAGATCAATATTTACCAGCTAGCAGTCTGTTTGAACCTTGATGTCGGTTCATTGCTGTGTCTCATTGGACCCGTACACAGCAAACTATCAATCATGTGAAAGTGTAAGACAGGTTTGTGTACTCTGGATTGGACTACACACTGAAGAGCATGTAGAATGAAAAAGATGGAGTTATTCAAAAGCTCCACAGGGCACATTTAGCAGCTGACAGGGCCAAGTCTACTGTACTAGAATCAGGTGCCAGTGCACATCACCTCACCTTCATATTATCAAACAGCCCAGCTTGCTGCTGACAGCTCATCCAGTCACACAGCTGCTGCTCTGTTTCTGCTTACAATGGAAAAAAGCTGTAATAAGACATTAAAACAGAAGAACTGGAAGAGCAGCAGAAAGAAAATATTCATAATAGTGCACTGTTACCAAAAACAGTCCTATATAAGAAAATCTCTGACTTTCTCTGACTTTCTTTTTTGGGAACCCTCTTTCTTTCTGCTCGTTAGCATGCTCTTAAATATGCACTCTGATGACTAATGTGAGAGTGGTTCTCCCCAGCAGAGTTTCCCACACCGAAGACAGAGCTGGTGCAGAAGTTTCAGGTGCTCTATCTTGGGATGCTGCCTGTGGCCCGACCAATAGGTCAGTGATGCATAAACACAAACAAAACATTTATAGAGACTGAAAGGAAATGAAAAGTGCAGGGTTGGTGATGATGCTGTTGGCTTTATTTCAAAAATGTTTTTGTCTTTAACTTCTCTGCACTCCAGGCATGGACATACTGAATGGAGCTATAGAGAGTTTAATCAGTTCTTCCAGCAGAGAGGACTGGACGCCTGTGGCTCTCAATGTGGCAGATGCCACTGTCACCATCAGTAAAGAAAAGGTCAGACATATCAGCCGTTACCAAACTATTAACCTGAACTCCCTGGTGTAGCTTTCTGTTGAGAAGACTGAAACATAACATAGAAAAGGTAGTTGTAAGATTGGTTTAATGTGACCCCCCTAAAGGTGAAGGATCTGGTATCATACTTATAATTACACAAATATGGCAGCACTGACAGATGTCCATCCGTAGCCTCATGACCAGTGCAACCTTCGCTTTGTTTGCAGATAAAATAATCACAAATGGCTACACAGAGCAATGACACAATAATGCAGCTCACAGACTCCACTGGTGTAAAATCTGTATGTTGAGTCTTCACAGTGTTCAACCATGCAGATGATAGAAAATCATTCTGTACTCTAAACAAGTTATGGATTTTATCTGTAACAGGGTAGCACTTAAAACCCAGCAGATTCAGTGGATTGGTTTTACAGGAGGCCACAGGTTTATAGAGCAGCTCCCTCTGTGGGAATCATTACATGGTTCCCACAGAGTTCCCGAATCAGTGTTTACAAGCACAGAAAATTGTTGAATGATAGTAAATCCGTCAGTGATTTTGTAAGATCTTCCTTGTTAAAGAAGGGCAATAAAATCTTACATGCACGAATACATATCCTCAAAGTATGCACCCATTGAACCTATGTCTGTGACTTCCCAATTCATTTTGGCTCTCAAATATCTCCGATCAGGATGAAGAGGAAGTGCTGGTGGAGTGTCGTGTTCGTTTCCTGTCTTTCATGGGCGTTGGGCGTGACGTACATACATTTGCCTTCATCATGGACGCAGGCGGCCATCGCTTTGACTGTCATGTCTTCTGGTGTGAGCCCAATGCTGGGTGTGTGTCGGAGGCTGTTCAGGCAGCTTGCATGGTGAGTCACTGACCATCAACACAGATTTAACAACATGACTCCAAAACACTGAGCCAACTCTGACAGAGCTGGTTTTGCAAATCAAGGAATACCACACAATTAATAAGCTGAGCAGGTCAAAGTGATTCAGTCCATACGTAATTATTAGCCTTTCTATTGTTAAAAATTTGAAAAAGTACTAACATGACCAGTCTGTACCTTTCTGCTTTTTTGGCATCCTTTTGTTGGGGTACTAAGCGTACCTATCTAACGCTAAAGAGTGAATTTAGGTTCTCTATTGTCTGTTGAAATAATCTTCACTACCTGTGTGACACTGGAATAAAGCTGTGTTTCCACCAAAAGGTTGGGTTTTGTTAAGTACAGTTTGGCACAGTTAAGTACAGTAAACCCCAATATTACTTGTGGTTCCACCACCAGATAGTGATAGTTAAGCTACGTAAAAGCGTTGACATTATAGCAGCCAGTACAGCTTTTCTATAAATTCAAAGAAGAAGAACACAAACCTAGAGAGCTAAGGGTAACAATGGAGGTGATGCAGCCTTTTTTTCTCGAGATGTGGCTGTTTATCAGAAGAAGATAAGCTGTGTTTGAGAGAGGAAGGAAGGAAGGTCTGCACCTCTGAGGTCGTCCATGGGACAGTACTGTGCACTGACATTATTTGCCAAATACAATGACAGTCTTATGATTTCTCTCTTGAAATCTGCAGGATGTTTAACTATGACAGGCTCAATGTTTGTGTTATTACTGTTTTCACATAGGAAGTGAAGATTCTCTGCTAATTGGTGGACTGTACAGTGTCTGCTGAGTGTGTAGCTCCACACTTTAGGGTCAAATAGGTAAGCTTGGCAACCCTACAGAAGGGTGCCAAAAGTTATGGGTTGCTTATTTTGCAAACTTAAGCAGTGAAAATGTAAAACTAAACCAGACAGCTCAGTAAAAATAAACGTAATAGACTAACACAAAACAGGTCATATTTTGTACTGAGTTGAATAGCTTCTTCGACTTTTTTTTCATAAACATGCTTTGAAAGGAAACTGTGATGTAGTACTTAGCAAATTAACCTTGTGGGGCACAGGTTAGATTGAAGTGATGACCCAAGAGTGATTGCTTATGTGTCCCTTGCAGACAAGTCAGTTCTTATGTTTTGTTCACACCAGACACAAATGATCCCCTATCTGAACATGCAAATACAGGGACTTTGCTCACTCATTTTTTTGTATCGTGTGAAAACTCGCTCCACTCGTGGATCATATCCCAAAAGACATGAAAGGGGGAGGGGCTTCCTTTTGCCACATCGGGCATTTCAGTCAGTTGTCAACAAGCATGGCTTAGCTTGACTGCATAGAGAGGATGCAGTGCCTACCATGGTGCTAACTTGGTAGTAGATGGACAGACAAATGTTTTCACAACTTACCAAGCAATATGACCTCCTTACTCTCTTTCTATCAAGCAAGCCTATTGTGACGTATTTGATACACACTTTTGTGAGATCTCTGTCTATCAGCACAATCAATAATTTCCTTAAAATCCTTTTGACTACAATCGATTGATACATTAAAAATGCCTTCCAGTGGATTATCAATTGCCAAAAATGAAATTCATCAAATGTGATATAAAAAATATATGTGAAATTTTATGGCATTTTTTTCTTTTGGATTTCAGTAGAAGGTTGATTGAACGTCTCATTTTCAAAAAATGAGAATTTTCTGGCTATTACTCCAGGTATCAGGCTTTAACAGGTTAAATACTGTAGAAACAAAATTCTGGAAACACCCCCACATACACACACATTAAAAAAAAACACTGACCCACCAGTGGGTCCCAACCCAGTAGTCTAATGGAAGGAAGAGTGGGGGAGAGGCTTAATCTAACTTTATATAAAGGCATGCTTACATCAACCCAGATATTGCTCCACATGACTGCAGTCTCTCTACACAATAAGATTAACAGCTTCATTATAAACACTTGTATCAGTTCACTTAATCATGTCAGGAAGAAGCTCTGGTGTCCAAAGCCTGACAGAAAATAAAGAAAGTACATGACATGCATCACCTGAAGATATGTGGAGCCTTTCTTTTTCCCAGGTACTTTAGTTTGAATGGTTTTTCACTCCTGACAGATTGCTCAAACCACAAGCTCTATTCAGGTTGTAATGGGTCCCTCTGTCAAAGCACTGTTGGTGTAAAACATCCATTCAAATCCACAAAAGCCACCCAAAGTGAAAATAGAGTGTGTTCAGCTCAAGCTGCTTCTGACAGAAAATGACCTTGAAGGTTTTCAGTTAAAGTTTTTCTATTAGAGTTATTTTTTTCTGTTGTGTTACACATGCTCAAAGAAGAGAAAGGTACTTAGATTTTTTAACCATGTAATAAAAATATAAAACCTTAACACTGCTTTATTATTATAAGTCCATGATTACATCCCAGAATGCCCTCTGTGGTTTTTTGTTGTAATACAGACCATCAGACTTTACTCATCTCCCTCTGCCCTCTTTGCTGGATGTAAGTCACAAGATTAGTCGACTGCTGGCTGGATCTATTGATCGTACATCACAACTTTGGATATACGGTCACACACACATAAACACGGGCACACACATGCACACTAAAACTGATTCACGGTGACAAGGAACATCAGTCATTACTATTGATCACAGAGCAGCCTGGACCAATCTCTCTCTCTCTCAGACACCTTCACAGTCGTATACTCAGCAGCTGTAACTCTCTTATTATTTACTATACATATCCCTGTCTCTCTTCCCTCCCTGTTCCAGCTGCGGTACCAGAAGTGTTTGGTCGCTCGCCCCCCCTCCCAAAAGGCCTGCGGCTCGTCTCCCCCTGGTGACTCCGTGTCACGCCGCGTTTCGACCAGCGTGAAGAGAGGCGTCCTGTCGCTCATCGACACCCTCAAACAGAAGAGACCTGTCACCGAGTTACCGCAGTAACCACAGTAGAGCTTTTCTGACTCCCTGCCACAACTCCCTTGTCACCATGGTAACTAGTTGCATCTCTGCCAAATCCTGTCACCACCATAGACCCTGGTATCCATGGAAACACAGCAAAGCCCCAGGGTTTAAGAAACCCTGCAACTTTTCCTTCGCTTTCCTCAAGTTAAATTTAGTTTCACCTCAAGAGTTTATCAGCTCCTGAGACTTGAATCTACTTTCTTTAAAGGAAAAAAATGACTCTTACTCCACGTTAAGAAGGAAAGAACACAGAGAAACACCTGAACCACGACGGTGAAGGCGAAAGTGTACATAGAAGTATAAGTGAGGACAAGGGTGAAATTAAGGTAGAAGGAAGCTGTCCTTCATGCCCAGACCGCTGATCTCTTCATGCTCTTATTGTATTTGTGTCCGTGCCTGTGCTCCCAGCATGACCTTGCACACCTGGCCATGCCCTCTTATCATACACCTGGTTATCCTGTCAGTCTGTAGTGGCTTTAACCTCCCTCCCTCTTTCCCTTTTCTCATTACCTTCAATAGGCTCTAATGTAACATTAATGAAAGTGGACTATCATGAAGCCATCATGTCTGACTTTGAAATGTAGAGAGTAATGTATGAAAGAAGGAAGCTGCTACAGACTCATCAGATTTGACAACCCTTCCTGTGACCCTTTCAATGATCCTGCATGACACAAATCTAGAAAATATCACACACTGCTGCTGCTCTTGGAGACTGAAGGAGTAAGAAATCTTAGCCATGCTGTCTTTCTTTCTTCTTCTTCATTTTTTCAACAGTGCAAGAATCAGCCTGCGAGGTCTGAACGAGTGGTGACCATTCACCAGAAAACAGCCTTTTCTTATTCTTCCTGTTTTCTTGTTGCGTTAATCTTTTGTTGTCCCTTGGAAGACGAGAGACTACAGACAGACAATAGCCATAACAGAGGAAGAGATGCAGCAATGGACAGAGAGTAACTGCTCCATGCTATAAGATTATGAAACTGCTGCTCCACACCGGAGGCATCAGCATGCTGCTGCTGCTGCTGCTCTTTGATACACATGCTGGAGGAAATTTGACATTTTATTCCTTTAGATCCCACCTCACCAGAGATGTCATAAGAGGATTGAAAACAGGAAAGGCTCGAGGAATCATGCAAAGAAGAAGACTGGAGGAATGTGTTTTTGTACCTGGGTGTGGTGGCGATGATTTTGTTTACAGCTGAGCTGAACTTTGAGGAGGTGAGAAAAGGTTTCACCTCCAGCCTTGGCTGTTTTTCCAGAGGAAAGCCAAAAGACAGATGTGTAAACTCAATCTAACAGGACTTTCCTGGGCTGCTAGATGTCTCCAGGGTTCTGTTCACTTGAATGCGCCTTCACCATGTTTTCATTGCCTTCTGCCTTTTTGTATGACTGTTTTCATCAGTGCCACAAGATCACTCTCTTCGCTCTGTTTCTGTTTGTCTCACTCAAATCTCAGTTCAACACTTCTAGCTTCTGTTAACATGTCTGACAAGTTTGGACATATAGTAAAAAAATTATGAAGTCCTTTAAAATCCTGACCACAACACAGGAGCAAAGTGCTTCACCTGTTTGCTAAAACCCTGCATCTGACAGCTGTTTCATAATCATAGTTGAGGTACTGTGATTCAGCTTGCCATCCTATTAAGCTGTTTGTTTCTCCGTGTATACAATTGTGTATCTGTCGGAAGCATATGTGAGGAGTTTAGCTTTCTTTATAACCTTTCAAAAACCAACATCATAAATTAAAGATGTAGGAAAGCAGTTTATGTGTCTTGCCAATTAGCTTATTCTCTCAATTTCACTTTTGCAGCTTTCACCTCCATGAAACCATTTCAGCTCAGTCTTTTTGTAGGTTTGAGAAAGTTGTGACATAACAATACCAGCCATGTAGCCAATCAAACTGGCACATATTCTACCTAAAAGAGTAAAAAATGCCACCAATCTGAAATATGACAATAAGGGTGATGCTGTTCTTTGTGCTGGCAGTTCCCATGTGTGAACATTTTCCTTTATTCAAGCATTATCTATAAGGAAAACATAACAATAATGTAAAGGAAACCCTTTTCTGCCATATGCAGCAGCTGTAGACCTGGAAACTTCAGAAAACACTAGTCAGATTAATCACACTGAGGACCGGAGTGTTAGAATACATTTGTTTTGTATGGAATTAAGTGCTGCCAAAACAAAAAATGGCTGCTGTGGGGTGCTGAAGGTCGTATAAGGCATACTTTTAACTAGGGGTGGGAAATGTGAGGAAAAATCATATCACAATTTTTTTATGGCTGGATCACAAATTCGATTTTATCTGGATTTTTTTCATTCTGAATTTAAGGGTGTTTTTTATGTTATTGACAAGAAACAGAAATTATTCTCCATATGCATTTTTAAATGCACAAGTCCTGAGTTTAAAAGTAAACTTTATTTTCTTTTTTTTCTTTAGCAACAACCTGTTAGTCAGTGCATGAAGTATTTAGATATTTGATATTTTCTAGTTGCCACCACCAGGGGTGGTCTGGATGTCTAATAGTTAGAATGAGAGGCTATTTTCCCCTCGAAGTGAAATCATATAATCATAGTTTGATGTTTTATCTTTTTTTCCTAGTATTAGATCCAAATCCAAAGTAACAGCACTGTAGGCTACAGCAATGGTCTATAAGGGAAAAAATGCCTGGCAGATAACCAAAAGGGGGTGAGACACATTGCAACATCCTCTGGGTTTCCAGCATCACGTCTCCATGTTTCTCTTCTGAACTAGCTGTGTGATTGGGATTTGGGTGAGAAATTGAAGCCACATTACCTTCTTTTATCACAAGGATGTTGAAATGTGAATGAAATGACAACATTTGTGTGTACATAATATCCGTATAAATGTAACATTTGGCATTAATCAATGTTATAAGCTATGTTTTTTTTTTGTTTTCATTTTGAATGTCTGTACCTTTCTGTTTATTTTCTTGTAATGAAATGCCTTTTTTTAAATTCACCAAATGGCCAAAGTGTAAAATAGTGATATACATTGTTGTAGATATGAAAAATACAAGAGCAAATAATGAAAAGAGGAGAAGTGATTGGAACTATTAACAGTTGTCGATTAAGTTGATGCTGAATCTAACTGAGCAATTATCTATGCATTCTTTTGATCGCAAGAAATGGAAAGTCGTTAAAATCCTTGCATGCCCTTGGACGGTTGAAAGAACGACTGTATGTACTGAACAGAAATATTTTTTATTTTATTTATTCTATTTTATAAAGGTATATACTGATTTTATTAGTTGGGGCAAGTGAAGTCTCTGGACTTGGTGTCATTGTCTCAGTCTCTGGTTAACTCACAATGCTACAACACGCTCCGCTTTGCAGAACAGGCAGATAAAGGAAATATATCTTCACCCTGTACAGTGCACTCAGAGCTGGGAGTCTACTGCTGCTTCAGAGAGAAGAAGAGGAGGAAGATAATAGAGGGAACAGCAGTGGACTCTCAGCGTCTCTGTCAGTCTCACACAAACAAAAAAAAACACATTTCCCACTGGTGGATGTGTTAGCTTCTGTTTGCTGCTCACTGATTTGTACACTTTATCAATGTAACCGGTTGTGAGAATAAACAGCATTATAATATAGAGTATCTGCTTTCCTGTGTCTGTGTTTGCATTATTTTTACTTTTAATCCATCTTTTATTCCTTTTGGTTTATTGCATAATATAGTGGTTCTCTGATAAACTTTATAAAGCTATGTTGTAGTTCATTGTTGCCACTTGAATGTTAGCCTTTCAGTCTATTCAAGAATCAGATTGTATTGTTTGTCTAACATCTACGCATCTGATGAGGTCACTTGTTATGGAACAGACTAAAACGTATACTTGTGTCTCTCTAGGAGCTACAAAAATAAAAGAGATACCGGCCTAGATTCCCCCTGCACGCTGCAGAAGAATCATCTGAGGTGGTTATTGGTTGATGGAAGGCCCCTTAACTCGAACCGGAAGTTTGAGAGTTTGATCCCCAAACAAACCAGGAACCTCCTTGCTGTGAAGCAACAGTGCTAACCCTTGCGCCACCATCAGAAAGCCATTGAAGGGCCAGTTGTTTCTTTTTTGACTTGTTTTCATATAAATGCTTTATGAGCATGCGTTATACTGAAATAATCAAACACAAGAGCGAGAAGAACAGCAACTTCACAGAGTCATTTATTTAATCTGTTAAGCTGTCATTTATGGTGTAAAAATCACAATCAATAAAAGACCATAGTCTACAGCTTAGCATTTAGGTAGTGATATTTTCTGAGAATAATTTACATATAATAATTACACTTTTAATAAATAACATTATTTAGATTTTGTCTCTTCAACATTGCTGAAGCAGTAACAGGAATAAGATAGTAACACTGAGATGTCAGAACTAGTTGGACAGGATGACACTGTGTGTGCGTGTCTTAGTGTGTGTATATATATATGAAGCTCTCACTGTCAACAACCCCATCCCAATATGAAGCCAGTGGGGCTAATTTAGTTCACTTCTCCAGTGATACCCACACATCTATATTCCAGGCAGAGAGACGTAGGAGGAGGAAGCAGATGCTTTGGCGAGCTCAGAGTTGGAGGTCCGTGATGCACACTGAGAGGGGGAACTAACACCCCTGCCACTTAGAGAGCTTGGGGACCGGGGAGAGATGGGTGGCAGGACAAAATCTGAAAGCTTTGTGGTTACCTCTGTGACCACCTCTGAATCCAGTTTCACCTTTCTGGCCTTACTCTGTTGGTCAGCTCTGACCTTCAGCATTGTCTCTGCTCTAACTGTGTTTTGTCTCTGCGTCGGTTTTGAGGCAGCAGGTGGAGCAAGGCGAGCAGGGGAGGAGGTGCTAAAGACAGTCGGCTGCGATTCAGTTACTGGAGCGTCGATCAGCTTGTGTGCAAGAGCTGTGATGGGAGACAGGTGTTTGGGGGGTTTAGCTGAGGATATTAATGTCAGTGTAAGGCGAGGGAATCTCCTCTGTTTAGTTTTTGTGAGACGCCTCTTCGCTTTCCCCTTTGTTGGTTTCTTCTTGTGACTTTGTGAGTGATTCTTGGAGACTGTTGTCAACCTGTTGGTTTGTTTTGGTCTCTGTTTGCCCTTTTGCTTATGCCCTTTAAGGCCTTTTTTCTTCTTCTTCCCTCCTTTGACCACCTTCTCTTCCCCCTCCTGGTTACATTCACCGTTCTGCTCTTCTTGCTCTGAAGGTGTGACTTGGTCTTTTCCACTCACACCCTCCTCTCCCATCTGCCTCTCTTGGCTTGAGGGGGATGATGGTTTACTGCCTGCAGAGGCTTCTCGAGTCTTCTTGCTTTTCCCCTTTTTACCAGGTTTTGATTGTTCAGAAATTATTCCACCCAGGAGGCCCTTTGCTGCTGCCCTTGCCAGCACATCCTGGACTGTTTCTACCTTTGTGGGATCTGCCTGGGAGAAAAGCAAGGACAGTTTAAGATTTGATGTGTAGATACAACACATTAAAACCTACAGGTCCCCAGGGTAACAATGTAGCAAGGAGATCTACACAACAACGACAAGAAAGACTTCAGAAAAGGCGCACAAGTCATAAAGGAGGAAGAGTACAGATCAGAGTATGGGAAATAATTTGGAAGAATAAAACATGCATCCAAGTGTGTTGAAGTGTGTCTTCATCTGCAGTGACATTTTAACTGAGTAAAAATGCCTTTAGATTTCCTGCTATTTTCTCTTTCTCATACTCTTCTCTCCTAATCTTCTAAGTGCATCACACGTCATCTTTAATTATAGTGAAATTAAATTCAGTGAAAAGCTCAGAAAACTGCATATGCATCTTTAATGCATATGCTTTAATATTTAATTCATTCTCAAATGTTTAATCTGCCCTTATTTTTCATAATTCTAAAGTCTTTACTCAGCTACCTCACTTTAATTATGCTGCCAAACTGAGACTTGGTAATAAAAGTAAGAAGACTAAGACATGAAGGGCTTCAGTTTGGCTGTGTTCAATGAATGATTTTTTTTCTTCATTTTCACCCTTTTTTGTTAGTGGTTTTTAACATGTCCTATAGATTTATATGAGAACAAAGTTATTAGCCCACTATGCTTTATGCTGCAGTCTGCTGGGGAGGCAGTGTAAAACACAAGGATGCAAGGCATCTGAACAAACTGGTGAAAAAAGCTGGCTCTTTGGTTGGAATCAAGTTGAACTCATTGGAGGATGAGGTGGAGAGATGCGTCATGAAGAAGGTGGAGGCCATTCTGGGGAACATGGATCATCCATTTCATATCTCCCTAAATGACAAAAGAAACAACAGTGGTGGACGGCTCCTCTCTCTTCGCTGCAGGACAGAAAGATAAAGAAGATCTTTCATACCATCAGCAATAAGACTATATAACTCTACCATAAACAGATGAGACTCCAGACAAATGAATTTCCCTTTGGGGATAAATAAAGTTATTGTATTGTATAAAAAATTTGGTGTATCACAAGTATTTCCTATCCTGGCACGCTCTTAGACCACTCTCAGACAGCATTTGGGACAAGGCAGACCCTTTGAAAAAAACACTAGGAGGGTGATTGGATGAACGTTCTGTCCGTCACATCTTTACAGGCCAACCAGAGCAACAAAACGTGACCTACTACCGAGCTGCGCCCCTACCAAAGGAGTAAACTCTATAGAGAACTGCATACGCCACGAACCATGACAACTGTAGACATGTCACTACATGACTTTTGTCGTTTTTGAAAGGAAAACAGCTCAAAAATGTTCTTTGTTTTTCTTTTAATGAAGAAATGTCATCAAGTTCTGATAAAACTGGCGCTTTAGCAGCATTCACACTGTCTTCCACCATAACTCCATGGGCCTCTTGTTGCTGCTTGCTTACATCACGACTCCGCTGCGCCCAAAAGTACCGCCCCTCCCTACCGCCATCGCTGATTGGTCCTGTCACTTTCTAATTGGGCCCAAACGGTTCAGAAAGGAGCTTTGCAAGATGGATTCGCCAGTGAAAAACAAGGAAACAGGCATATCCATCTGCTTTGCAAGGTTACTACAGAGGTCCTTGTAGTTCTTGCTTACATATTCTGTTTGTAAAAGAGAGAATTTTAAACATGCATCTAGAATGTGTGAAAAAATGTGAAGAATTTAATAGTCTAGATTGAAGCAAGAATGATTGCAGCCTTTCGAGTATGCTTGTCACTTTTTTCTTGAGATGTTGAAATACAATTGAAATACAGTTTGCATCATAAAGAAGTCTAATTTCCTTTGTCACTCTTTTGTTTTTGAAGAGTTCTCAGTATCTCTTCCTGTCACTTTATGATGCCGTATGTCCCTGATCTCTTTAAATTGTCCTCTAGCACAGTTTGACAGGCATAGTCATTCATGCAGCAGTGAACCAAAACATGTCAGTGGAGCAGCCCGAGCTCTGATGAGACTTAAATCTTAATGATGATCCAATAGGACATGCTCATCATCAGTTTTAATTAATGCATTTGTGTCTGTGTGAGTGTTTTGATGTAAATACAGGCACAGTCTCTTCTCTGCACCATTTTTGAGCTGTGGGGATCAAAGGAGCAGCTTTTTTCATTTCTGTCTGTTTTCTTCTTTTTATGAGTGGAGCAAAGGAGGAGAGAGAGGAGGAGGAGGGGAATGGAGCAAAGGAGTGATGCAACAAGACCAAAAGGGTGGAGGGAAGCTACAGAAAATTATCCATTCATCTTTGCTGTAAAATAATGAAATATTTCCATAGCTCTGGCGTATTTCATCCTAAACGTGCCTCTTTTTCATAGAGTGGTGGAACAGCGCTGCAGTGTTTCAGAGCGATAGCCGCATGTGTGTGTGCCTCTGTTTGTGTGTACAGTGCAGACAAGCTGAGCTGACTGACCTCCCTGCAGACAGACAGTTAAAAAGTGCAGCATCAGCACAAGCGGAAGGTCTCACTGCAAAGCAATCAAACACACAAAACCCAAACACACACACACACAACAATCTCTATTCCTCCAAACACAGCCCTGCCCTCTAACTGCCCCTCACTCCTTTCCTCCCAGTCTTCATGTCTCTACACCTTCGTCTTCTGCTCACCTGTCGGGAGAGGCGAGCGATGAAGCAGCCGTTTGTAAACTGAGATGGTTCCAGCCTGAAGAACTTGGAGTCTGTCGAGTCTCCTGATTTGGAGTCATCAGGGAAAACTGGACCGTTTACCCTGAGAGAGAAGACAGAAGCAGATAAAGAAGATGGTCAAAGGCACACAAGAGAAGTCACTGTAAACACATGAATATACCGCACTGATAAGGTGAATGTTTCAGGATACTACATATTACTCTGACAACCAATTAATATGTTTATTTTTTATTTCTGCACCCATAATGGTAATGATGATTCTCCCACCTGCCACCAAGCAGGTAGGAGAGTGTTTAGGCTGATAAACCTATGGACAGTAGGATAATCCTAAAAAGCTTTATCGCACCAGTTGGAAAAATACTTGTTCATAGCAGTGTGGACAACAATAAGACTGTGTGAGTGACGTCATCCATTTGGTCATTGAGGCCATCTGTTGAAGCCAGTTAACAGCAGTTGCCATATTAAATGCACCATCTCAAACTATTTCCTGGCCAACCTAGTCGCGGACAAAGAGGCGTGGAACTTGCTGGTTTTCATGTCAGCCATGCCCCTAAACCGATACAGATCAAACGTTGCAAAACCATCAGTAATCTCTGACCATCATTGCCAACAGTTCAGCAGCAAAACCCATGGAAGAATCCATTTTTGATAATTGTTGCTGAATGTAGTGTGAGTTGGTAGAAACTACAAAAGAAATATATGCAGCTAGCTCACTTAGACATGGAGACAGACAACTATAACAGAACAGCTGGGTAAAGGAAAGATAGAGCAGCAGCGAAGGAGTTATGGAGGTCTGTGTGAGACAGCAACCTTTAACCTCCATCCCATCGCAACAAACTTATGTGAGTATGTGGGCAGTTGCAGGATCGTTGGAAAGATACAGATCTATTTTCGTACTTAAGGGGAGCATAAATGCATTTGGGTGGCAGCACAGGTGTCTTTCCTTTTTGTAACCTTTACATGATTGTTTAAATAGCAATTGAAATCGTGCTCCTGTTTATGCCATTGGGTGTGTTTGTCTTAAAATGAAGAATGGTCAGGTGCAAATCAAGACATTCAAGAAAACCACAAGCAAATACAAAGAGATGCTCTTGCCACTTCTTAAGATGAGATAATCAGTTTGCACTGAGGTTTGCAACCCAAAGCATGTGTAAAATTAAAAAAAAACAAAAAAACAAAAAAAAAAAGAAAACCTGCCCAGTTCTGTTGGTATATCTGGAGACTTTTGTAATAACGGATTTTACGCTTTTGTTCATCATGCAAATCTGCAATCTGCTGTAAAACACAACAGCTAGCATGCACCCTCATTCTTTAAGGGGATTAGAGATGACGGATTGGTTTCATTAATGTCATTCTTGAAACACACCCATGTATATCCAAGCAACTTAATCCAGCCTCTTTTTGCTCTCTCCACCTGGGTTTGTGCACTGTCAGATCACAAAATGTAGACTGACGCACCCAAATTCCTGTGTTCCAGACTGTAAATATGTTCATTTATACTGTAAAAATTGGCTTTTAACATGTATCTTAGTGTATTTTTTTTTTGCCACATCCACATTTGCCTTATTTTTAACACTAGGGGTTGCTGCTTAGACATGAGGCAAATACAAACTGTGGCCAAGTTTTAAAGTATGAATGTACAACTGTTACTGTAGATGTAAGTGTTTGGGCTCTCAGGAGATCTCTAAACAGATTGGTTATTGCACAACCTGAGGACGAACATGTTTATTGGTCCTTCATAGCCAGCTGTCTCTAGATGAGCATCTGTTCAAAACAAAAGAAAAGCTCCAAAATGTTAGTTTAATACTCCCAGTGGACCAAACACTGTCTAAATTCTGTTAAAATATGGAGATGATGAGTGGCTGACCTTCAGTCACATTAAAATTCTCAGTGAAATCTCTGCTACAGTGTAAATTTATACTCCCTGCCATTTTAATCAGGGAGACCATTCTCTCACAACCAGATGGAAACACACAAGAATTTTGAACTTAAGGCAAAAAGCACCAATATTCAAAGGTCCAGACTTTGATGAGGTCAGGGAGATTAAATTTTAATCAAATGAAGTCCGGGTTACGAGATTTGAAAGAGTAATTGGAATTTAGTCTTTAAAGAAGAGCAGCCCTTCTATCAATGTTCCCGTCTGTTGCGTCTTTTGACTTAATAATTATTGTTAGTGCAGAATTGCTGCAATGTGACACTATTGTTTACCCAGGACATGCATCACATATTAAGTAGGTCTCATACTGTATCACATTAAATTGTATGGCATGGTATGGAATATTATATTGCATTGTATCATATGGCAGTGGTTCTTAGAGCCAAGACCCACCCAGGACCCACATGAACAGAGAGCTTTCCAAATATGCACACAACTTTTACCTGACTTCATATAAGCCCAATTTCATATGGCTAAGTGTCCTGATATTTTTGAATGAGGAATCCTATTTTTACAACGTTTTACTGTATGTGCAGAATTTTTAATAAGCTATCCAAAAAGTGTGTTGTGATCCTTTATCAAAAACAGTGAGTGAAAATCTAATTTTACTAACAGACCAGCAAGTCCCCAAGGCAGCTGGGACCCAAGGATTGGAACCAATATCCTACTGTTTTGTATCATTTTGTACTGTCATGCATTGTATCATATTAGGGATGTGCCTACATGAATGATTTTACTTCTGGTTACTGCAAATTATAACTGTGTTTAGTTACAGCCGACACTGCAACTTTGCACCATTATGGTGCGAAGTTAGTTTGCTGAATGTGGCTAACGCTAGCGCTGTCAGCCTTCAATCCTCTCTGTAGGTCCACATTGCTGTGCTGAATAACGTCACTAATTGCTTCAGCTATGCATAAGTACAACCTCACTCAGCCTCATGGCAACTTTATCCCTGTTTTCTAGATGAAAACAGTGCTGAACTGCACTGTTCCTAGGAGGATGCTATTAATGCTTTCAGTTCACAGTTGTTGCTTTTTAATGTTGGATTAAAGAGCATTGTGACAGCAAGGCAATAGACATTGTAAACAACTACAGTGGCTACTACTAGTGAGTGGCAGCATTTCTGCAACTCTCCTCCACCCCACCTCCTCCTTTATTCTGCCTCTGACTTAATTAATATTCAAAATATAGATGGGGCATTTGATCAAGATTGTGGGCCTAAATAGAGAAAAAATAAGAATTAGTTTAACTGACTTACCAGATTGTTAACATGTTTATTTATGACTTGGTGCTTCAGCAGCCAACCTCAAGTGGACACTCTAAGAAATCAAGTGTATATTGTTAGTTCAAGCAGGCCACAGGGTCAAGCCTGTCATATAATTGGGATCAGCTAATTTCAGGCAAGCCCTCATCAGCTGTGAGTCAAAGTGGTCATGACTGAACTGCAGTTTTGAGCACTTATGGTTTTGATTTATTTTCCAGCATCAGAGGTTATTGCTTTACTGATTGTATCATATCATATTGTATTGTATCGTGAGCTACCCTCCTCCTCCTACCCACCTCAAACACTTGTGTTCTACATCACTACGGCAGGATTAAAAGCTGATCCAATGGAGACCAATGCAATCGTCATTTTTGGCACCTGTAGAGTTGCTTTTGCAATAATTTAATTCAATCCTAGAGTATAGTAAGCAAATAACTGTGTGGAGACATATCCAGAGTGTATGTCCTTTTCTTCTTTCTAGAAAATACAAAACAGACTCCTCTGATATTGAAGAATTGGATTTGAATATTTTTTATACACAAGGAAAATAGCTTTGTGGCAGTAAGAAGATGGATGTTGCCTGGTGCCACAGTACATCAGTCTTTTTTCATAAAAAGTGGTGGTAAAAAATAAATAGATAATCACTCTCTGAAAAGTTCTAGCCCCTCGTTCATATCTGATGTTGTATTAACTGCTGTTGGCAACTGCAGCAGATCCTTCATACTGTCATCATCCTCATACAAACAGACCATGTCAAAGTCAAACACAGACACCTGTACCATCAGTATAAACAGAAATATAAGATCCTCTGCCATATTAATACTATGAGACGTTATTTACTCTCTCACTCACTCTCTGGTAGTCTATAAAACTCATAGAAAAAGCTCAGTGCTCACTTTAATACCCACTGTAATTGGCAGTGCAGATAGAAACAATTCTGATGTTGAATTAACAGCTGTTGAGCTGAGCTGTTTGTTTATGAGACAGTGAATTAAGCTCACATACTTCAGGCTAATATTTAACTGCCAGTGTAGTGTCACTGTGCCTCTCAGAAAAAGTATATTTAATGAAGCAGCAAACATTAAGGGTGAGGTCAGAATAAACACATGATGAGCCTGATCCAGTAGTTGTAGGGTTCCATCAGTCTCAAATACAGACTCTGTTTTCAGTGTTTGATGAATGGAAATCAATTTTTGTAGGACTGTCCTTTGGTCAAGAAAAGCTCCCGAAATGTCAGTAATAAACATAAACTGCTCTATACAAATATGCTAAAGGCTTAAACCTCCATCAGAGGTAAACGAAGAAGCTGCAACTTTTGGGGTTCCTGCACCAGGTTATCAGTTTTTATGGACTTAACTGGACCCATTATTGATTGCCATTTTTAATGATACATGCCAGAGGCTATAAAAAGGCTATAAAAGCTGTATTTAGTCACTTCACCATCCATTCATCTTCATCCACTTAGCCGGAGCCAGGTCGCAGGGGTGACAGGCTAAGCAAGTCCACCCAGACGTCCCTTTTCCCAGCGACACTTTCAACTCCTGCTGGGGGATCCCGAGGCATTCCCAGACCAGACAGGATATGTAATCCCTCCAGTTCATTCTGGGTCTTCCCTGAGCAGACAACTTTGGCCTCAGATTTGGAGGTGCTGACTCTCATCCCAACTGCTTCGCACTCAGCCACCAACCATCCTAATGCCTGCAAGTGCCCAGCCAAGAAAGCCAACAGAATCTGCAAAAAAGCAGGGATGGAATTCTGAAGTCCCCAAACCGGAAACCCTGCTTCCTCTGCCTGCACCTTGAGAACCTGTCTATGAAACTCACAAACAGAATTGAAGACAAAGGGCAACCCGGGCAGAGGCCAAAAAGCACCAGAAACGTGTCTGACTTTGTGCTGAGGATGCAGACACTCACTTTGGTCGTACAGAGACCTGGTGGCTAGCCTCAGACGCCGGGACCCCATATTCCCACACTACCCCCTCATGACCTAACAAGGGACATGATCATAGGCCTTTTCCAAGTCCATAAAACACATGTAAACTGGATGAGCAGACTCCCATGCACCCTCAAGAAGTTCTGCAAGGGTAAAGAGCTGGTCCACTGTCCCACGGCCAGGACGGAGTCCGCAATGTTACTCCTGAATTCGAGGTTTGACAATCAACTAGAGCCTCCTTTCCAGCACCCTAGAGTAAACTTTTCCAGACAGGCTGAGGAGTGGGACACCCCTAAAATTCAAGCACACCCTCTTCCCCACCTTCTTAAAAATGGGGACCACCACCCTGGTCTGCCACTCCACAGACTATCCCCGGCCTCCACGCGACATTAAGAAGGCGTGCCAGCCATGACAGCCCAACAACGTCGGATGGTTTGCCAGAACAACTTTGGGGCCAACTGAAAGTCCTTCTCCATAGCCTCCCCGAACTCCTCCTACACCCTGGTTTTTGTCCGGGCAAGGCAACTGGTTCCCCAAAATGCCGGTTTATGCTGGATTTCTGAATCGCTCCTTGTCTGGACCCTCCCCTGGGACCAATTTGCCTCTGGAGATCCTACCAGGAGCTAATACCCCTGACAACATAGTTCCCAGGTTCACAGGGCCAAGTATCTCCCCCAACACGGTAAGGTAGCGTTTTTCATTGGGTAGCCATCTCATCAAACAACCTAACCAAGGAGGCCACTATTTTTACAAAGTGGCCTGGCTTCAGCTAGCTACAACTTTCATTTAAGTCACAACTCGTTCCACGACTGCCACTCAGCTGTGTCTAGTCACTGCTAACTTCAGCCTGGCTAAAACAATCAGCTTTGACACTTTTCACCAAAGAAGGCTACACAGCTGTCACTTTTAGCTAATCCAAGAATGTGTTACAACCAAAATGCCCAGAGATTAAAGGCATTTCAACAATCCTATTTAGAGTCACTGATTTTTTTTTTATATATAAATAGGCACTCTGATAACTACATAAGAACAGAATATGGGTATTTTACAATTAGACCTATCAGCAAGTTTAATAATATCATATATATCTTAAAAGTGAATTTTAAGCCATCTAGACTGACACATTTACTGACAGAATCTCTGTGGCAGTGAAAGTGAAATAATGCAGGTAAAACAGCCAGTCAGTGATGCACTGTCAAACTACTCTTGAGGTTATGAAAGAAACCGGTATCTAAAATCTTATGTTTTCTTTGATTGCACAATCATTTTCTTAAATCATGATTCCTCTTTATGAATGACCTGTGCTAGCAATGAAGAGAGAGCAGGTGTGTGAGTGTGTTTACCTGAATGGCAGCAGTTTGGAGGGAGTGTGAGTTTTCTCTAACACTCTTTTCACCAGATGCTCATTTTCTTCGTGGTACACTGAGCGTGTGCAGTAGACCACCGTTTGAACCTTTGGGACTGACAGATGGAAAACAGAAAGTCAAAAAATGTAGACTAGACAAATCCTCTGTCTTCTTTTTTATAGTCAGGTAATTTCAGTATGCATAGAAAAATACAGTATTATATGACTTAATTACATTATATACTATGTGTAAGGTGGCCATTGACAGCAAGCTGAGATTATTTATACTACTCTCAAGACTGCAATGTTGTAACACTTGTAAATAAGCTTTTTTGCTATTTAATTTATGGCTTTGACTTTGTAATATATTTTTCCACACCAGTGTTCCAGCCTTGGTGTTTGTTTCCCCTCTTTCTAAATCCTTCCCTGTCTTTTGTTTTATTTTTTGGAAATTTGTACTTACAGGACAGAGCATGTGCGAGTAGTCGTGCCTGCTGTGTGGTCATTTTCTGTTTATTGCTCTGCGATACTAAACCGTATGACAAGTCTGGCAGGAGATTCCAGTCTGGCAACAAAATGAGCAGATTTTGTTTTAGTGAAAAATTTGCATAGATGCACACTTTTTCATCACACACATCGACATTTACATAGGGACATCAGGTTGGTTCATCCAAGAACCTCTTTTCAACCATTTCTCAACTGGCTAAGATAAATTTACAACATCAACATCTCAAAATTTTAGCATTTATACTGTATAAGTATTTTCTAAGACTTCTTTTTGTTTTGTTTTTTGTTGGAGAGGACAGTTCAGTGTATAGTATAGGAAAGCTGGAAGACAGAGCGGGGAATGGCATGCCTGAAAAGGAACTACAGATTTAATTCCAACCTGAAGTGCCTGCTTGGAAGATTAGCTTCCAACTGTAGGTCATTACCTAGTCTCTCGGCCATCTGTGCCCCTTTTTGAACAATTTTTGTAACTTGTTCAATTTAAGGTTTCAAGGAGGAACAAGACAGTCAGGCTGCAGACCCTACATCTCTGATGGCCACTCTCATAGACGCCTCTGTCAGAACGCAAGTGCTGTAATTTGGTAATCAGTTTTATTCATAAAGTCTGGCGGCTGCATTCATAAAAATAACCACATTACAAACATTATAGACTAAGGAACATTTTATAAATTAAACAAAGAAAAAGATCAGAAGACTAATCCACAATCAAATTATGTATAGAACCACAGAATTACATTACATAAGCCATATACATAATTTAGTTAAGTCAGCTTAAGCAACATGAGGTTTAGCCAACCTGGCTTAAACTTGTATAACGACATGGAGAAATGTACCTACGTAACTTAATAGCTGCTTGTGATCTTAGCTTTAGCTTTGTTAGCTACATAGCAACATTATCTACGTAGCTTACACAGCTAATGGAGCTACATGAGCTACATGAGCTACACTTGCTGCGGTAGAATGTTTTCATGGAGGACGAGTTTTTTTTACTGTAAGCAGACTGTTTACTCTGCTTTATTAAATGTTTTATGATTAGGTTTTCAGGTCAAGTTTTTAACTTTTAACTTTGTATCCTAACCCTTACCTTAATCCTCAACCTAACCCTAAATGGAAGTCTAATCCGATTTTATTTTGAAAATTGTAGTGTGTATTTACGCTCTGAATAACATGGCGTCTCAAATGAACGGTTTGTGAGAGTGGCTGTCAGAGATGATTGCAGATGTTGGGGAAATACTGTCTTTTGTTGTAACCTATTCAGAATTGAAAACATGCTGCTATACTGGCTGTGTGCTGTTAAAAAAGAAGGTCCAGAGGGATTGTAATAGGAGCAGTTTGACACATTCCTCACAGAAGAAACACCAATGCACTTATATGGATATTCATGGTAACTTTGAAGCAGATTCCCCTGTTTGTGGGTAAAATTGACTGAAACCTTGGAAGAAGAGTTTGAACAGTCTGTTGGCTAAAGGTGATGAAGGTCAGACAGCTATACTAGCAGCTGTGAGCTCAAATCCAATGTGGCGTTTAATATGATTAGTCTATTTATCTGTTGGAGACAATGACACTGCTCAGTAATCCTAACATTTTAGTTGCAATGTATAGAATGGGTGTTAAAATTTGTCCTTGATTTAAGTGATTATGTGAGGAATCTTCTAACACGACCTGTGCTTTAAATATTAAATCAGTACATTTCATAGTCAGTGAAAAAGCTTCAACTGTTTAACCAGTGAGTGAAAGCTAAAGCGTGACCTATCTCCCACTATTTACATCCTCTCCCCCCGGTTTGACGTACCTCCATGTTCGCTGTGCATGGTGGGCACAGGGTCATTGAGGGCAGAGGACGAGCACTGAGGCAGTACCATGATGACCTTTAAACGCTGAACACAGGCGTCCCATTCATCCAGACCACAGAATGCCTCTGACAGCACTCGAACATCTATAGTAGACATGAATTTACCCCGTAAAAACCCTGCTAGTCTATAGAACTATTGTACAGTTCCCATAAAAAAGTATTCACCCCTTGGATGTTTCACTTTTTTAATGATTTTATAAATCAATCATGGTCAATATAATTTGGCATTTTTTAGAAAAAAAAATCAAACAAAAAAAACCTCTTCAATTTTAAAGTGAAAACAGATTTCTACAAAGTAATGGCAATTAGATAAAAATATGTAAGGCAAAATAAGTGACTGCATAGATATTCAGCTCATTTAAAGTGGCTGATCTAATTCAACAGAGGTTCAGCCAGTTGTAGTTAGTAGTCTCACAGTCAGTGAAATGGGAAAGTGGAAAAGAGAAAGCCACTTTGAAGAAAACAGATTAAATCTCGACAGAATTCGCTAAAAGACTCCATGGTCAAGTGGAAGAAAGAACCAAAATGTTGCCTTTTGGCCATCAGACAAGACACTAGGTTGGGCGGACACCAAACACTGCCCATCACCATCCCCACTTTGAAGCACTGTGGTTGCAACATCATGCTGTAGGGATGCCTTTCAGCAGTCTACACAGACTCAGTACCATGATTACAGCCAAAGGTGCGTCTACTGACTCTATGGGGTGAATATGTTTGCATTCACTTAAATACATTGAGGAGATATTAAAGAGTTTTTTTTTTTGTCCAAAAAGCCAAATTATATTGACCATGATTGATTAATAAAATCAATAAAAGGGTCAAATATCCAAGGGGATGAATACTTTATATAGACACTGATAAACACAAATGTTTAAATTGACTCTCACTTGTTATATCCATCAGTGTAAGCAGCTCTTTTATCTCCTCTACACGCAAAGGTGAGTGATCAGCACCACACACTAACACTCGGCCATAGCGGGCAGCAGCAGTGACAGCTATGTGAGCCACGGTCAGAGCAGAGAAAGACCCCGCCACCAGAACGTCTCCATTTTCAAACAGCAGTGGCCGTAACACGCTGACCGCCACACACAAACTTCTGTCCTGAAAGGAGACACAAAGACAGAGGCAAACATTCGAATCTAGAAAAGAAAATCAGGAACCATTCAAGGTAAAATAATGTATTTGATAAGTTGCTTACCTCTGGTCATATCAAAAATTTAACTCAAGTAAATTTGGACCTAGACTTTTGAAAGTATTTAAGTTAGATAATATTTGCAATTAGTCATGTATACTTGTGTTCTTTAATCTTTTAGAAAGCTTTCCAAAGAGAAATCTGTTTGTCTTCTGTTATGAGATTTAAGTCAGCACAGCCACTCACTTGACTTCACACAGTATTGATACATGCCTGCATGTTGATTGCATGTGTAACTGTGCTGTGCTGCAGCAGAGCGTGAAGCTGCCGAGGGAAGACGAGTGTGTCTGGACAGAGCGGGTCTCTGCAGAACGCTGACTCTCCAAGATCAGCCGAGCTCTTCACCTCATATAGTCCTGCACTTTTCAGTGCTTCACACACTTCCTCAACACTACAGAGAAACACAGACATAATTTTAATTTGTTTATTAAGGCTGAAATATACATTTTAAAGCTGTATTTGCAACACAGATGTTGACTCAAGAGAATCAGTGACCAAACCAAGCTCTGCCTTCTGCACGGACTTTATGGTGAACGATGGTGCAGCGTTTTCATTACAAACAACAGGAGGACTTCTTACATTCAAGCTGTAAAAATGCTCAGATTCGCCCCAGTGAACTACTCCCACCATTAGCCTGCACTCCACCCCTCCCAGTCCCAAACAAAGCTGTCAATAACCTCACAGCTTAAAGTTTAACACTATTCTCCACAATGACATCATGTGATCCAGGTGTATAACACACCAGCTGCTTTATACTAAAGAGAATCCACAAAAAACACAGTTAAGATATCTTTATCGGATCAAAATGTTCTCAGATTACCAAAGCTCATCCCATTTCTCAAAATAACTCTTTATGAAGTGAAACTAAAAGCGGATTGACTATATGATCAGAAGAATGGTGATAAAGTTTGAAATATGGAATGTCCTCTTCCTCTGTGTGCACATGTGTATAGGTACCTGGTCTTTAGAGTATTGACCCATGCATATACAGGCAAACGTGTGGCTCTGTGCTGTTTAGTCCTGACCAGGTCAGAGAGAAAACAAGAGACACTCTGCAGACTCTGTTTCACCCTGCAGCGAGCCAGGGAGGCAGCCAGCTTAATTTTACATCTAAAAGGAAAAAAATGCATTGTGCAATGGAGACAAAAACCTGTGAATCAGTTTCTAAGCTGCTTTGCAATTAAATATTAAAAGAATCACAAAAAAATGTGACATCTACACTCACACACCTCAGCAGACTGCTCTCCATGTCCCTGACCTCCTGCAGAGGCTCTTCCTCATCTTTTGCTGAACGTTTGTGCATTAAAAACTTTCGGTCCTGGAAGTCAAACAGCATCACCATTGCCAATGGCAGCAAGTCGCTGGACTGCAAAACATGATCGACTTCATTAATATATTGATCCTTTAACACTTATTCATGCATCATTAGATTAGACATTTCAGAGCAGGCACGATGGCTTTACAGGCAGCTGAAACAAACAAAGGGCAGATGGGGAGGCAGATTTTTTTTATATATCAATCATCAGAAAAACAGTGGTAAATAAAAGGAGTCCTAGTGTCTCAGCCTCATATCAAGCGATCACAACATGATGCAGCCACCCACTGGTTAGATATGACAGCCATATTTTATGCCTGGTGCAAAGTGTCCTGGCTGTTGTCCATCTGAAGCTGTTGTCTATTTTTAGCCATCAAGTTTAATAGTTAATAAAGTTTTGCTCCATTAGTGCTCATAGGGGTGTTTGTCTTAAATAAGGAGTGTTCAGGCACACAGCTGGTGAGTTTCCTTCTTGAGCATACAGAAAAAGACACATTTAGCCAATCAGTAACAAGTAGTGTTCACTTATTTCACTTCAACCAGCTGCCTTATTGCTTTCCCTCCTCCATCACTTGATCATGAGAAACAGAGCCTAACCAAAATAGGAATAAGTATTGCTCCTCTTATTGAGGCTAAATTAGCCCCTGGCCACAGACCACCTGTTTCCACCAAATTGCTTGCTGTGACTTAGTTAAGTATGTTTACCTGGCAGCTTGAACTTGACATTTCATACAATTAATATTTGGGTGTTTGATCAGAAAATCAGAATCACTGACCTCATGTTTGGGCTTAAAATGTAGAACTTGATAGTACATAGTGGTTTATTTTTGTACCAGCAAGAGAGCAACATTTTTATTTGTCTGGGTTCTTCAATTTCATGATTACTCTCCCTTTTAGCACCATGTTTGGCCACTACCAGGCCTACCCACAGATTAACCGGGCCCCTGCATGTGTTGGACCAGTAGCATTTGTGCTACTGGCTAACAGTTCATTTAGTTTGGAGCTTAAAGTGCATCAAACTGTAATTGTGTATGATGCTGAATTGTTAAATTGTGCCGTTTTAAAACCGTTTTCACAATTTTTTTTTGCCACTTCTAACTTGTTTTTGCCATTTTACAGCTATTAACCCATTTAAGGCAATTTTTGCCTCTTTTGGCCCATTTTCATCACTTATTTTGTCACATTTAACAGACTTTCATTACTGGCTTGCCACTTACAACACAGTTTTGCCACTTCTTTAAACCCATGTTCGGACCATTCTTATCACTTTTTAGCCACACTGAGCCCATTTTCTTTACTTTTTGCAATTCTTTAGGCCATTTGCCATTTTTTTGCCACTTTGAACCCATTTTCAACACAACTTGGAACAATCTGCAGACTGATTTTAAAGGGGACATGTTATGCAAAAATCCTTTTTCAGACTTTTCCAACAAAAACATATGCCCCTGGCCTATTCACAGTTCCCTCAAGTACCAGAAAAATCCATTCCCTCCCCCCTCTCTTTCTGGACCTTTTAGAAAATGTGTGCTAAAACAAGCTGCTCTCAGATTTTCCCCTCATGATGTCATGTGGGGAGTTAGCACCGGCCCCAGGTTCGGTTGGCCCTCCCCAGCTGCCAGCTGAGAAGGGGGTCAGGAGTGCCACATCCATTTTCTGAGAGGGGCATGGTCAGAAGTGGAGTCAGACAGCTCATTTACTTTTAAAGCCACAGCAACAGAAATGGATCGTTCTGAGCAGGGCTGAAACAGAGGGTGTTTTTAGACATGCAAAAATCCAATACTGGAGTGCTTTTTCAGCAACAGACCTGTTTTGGGGACCTCTGAGACCAATATAGACTTGTCTTAAAGGGTAGAATGTGTCCCCTTTAAGCTGCCAAACTTGGTGTCTGAGTGCATTTAAGTCTGTAGTGAAGACTTTTGAATCCAAACTTTCCAAATATCACTGCTTTAACTGATGATTTAGAATTGGTTTCTGACATTTCAGGTGTACTGTATGAGTTTGAGCGTATTGGTTGATGAAACTGTGTATTGCTGTCATTCTTGGTCAGGTCTTCCTTAAAAAAGAGATTTTTGATCTTGACGGGACTAACCTGGCTAAAAGAAAGGTAAGATGAAAATAAATAAATAAAACTTTGCCACTTCAAACCCATTTAGCCCTTAAAGCCAACTTTAGCCACTTTTTTTGCCACTTTAAACCAATTTTCACCACTTTCTTTTAACCTAAACGCTGATTTGCCACTTTTAACCCCCATCTGTCACTTATTGCCACTTTTAACTCAGTTTAGTCACTTTTTGACACTTGCAGCTCATTTTTGCCACTTTTTTGCCACTATTAAATGATTTTTTGCCACTTGTCCCTCATTCTTGCATTATTCGCAATGATTTAATTATTTTCACAAAAGTTGTCTCAGTTTCTTCTAACTTAATCTCTGGCATCCTGACGCCTGACATTACTTTCCAAATGGTTAATTTCACTGTGTCCATCCACATTGTTAAATTTACCTAAAAAAAAAAAAAGTTAACTCTGTCCAAGGAACTTGGCTATATCGGATATATTGTACTACAGCATTAACCAATAAATTCATTTTTTGCTCTAGTTAAAAATAAAACATGGTTATCACAGCTCATGATTTTGTTGACCTCCATGGACCCTTTATTTCCGCGCTCTCTCCTTTATCCCTTCTTATGGGTGACCTTGCTCACTACGCATTTCTCAATGAAATACAAAAATCTTGTAATGTGACACATAGTCACATGGTCAGTTGTTTGTGGGAAAACTATTGATTAAGACTGCAGTAAGTAAGATTGCACTTCCCTTTCTTTCCTTTGTTCACACTATCTCATCCCTCCACCTTATCCCTTAAGGGTGTTCGTGTGTGTGTGTGTGGGAGGCACATTGTGTGTGTTGCAGTAAAAAGGTGTGCAGAATTACAAAGAGCCGTATGGCAGCTTTTATAGTCGTACTGTCAGCCATCCCCTGTTTCACCCACCCCTCAATAAAGTCATCCTTTAACCACACACACATTGACATACATAGGTGTGTGTCTTTGTCCATGCATGTGTCATTGCACTGTGTTTTATGGCCCCATTTACAGTCTCCAAGTGTGAGAGTGCGTCTGCCTCTCTGCTGTATGCATCATTTGCCACCTATAACCAGCCAGACTACGCACAGATCTGAATACAAATGGCCTTTAACTGCCTCCCCGTCTCCCTCGCTCACATTTTTCCATATAGTGATGGAGCACATATGGACACAGAGAGAGCGTGGATACTTTATTTGAAGACAGACAACTCTGAGACAGTTTAACAGTCAGTGAGTAACTGCTGAAGTGGTTTTAATCAGTTTTTTGGGGGTTTGTTGGGACTCACAATATGCTGAGAAATGTGGAAGCGGCTGTCAGTGATGATGTCCTCCAGTAAATCTTGGTCTGCAAGACAAATGTTGAGATGGACATAAAAATATATATGTATATACAAACATGAGAGGCACTCTGTAAATGTACTAAACTTAATGAAGAAAAATCTTTGAAGCTCACTTCAGCTATTGTAAATTGTTAAAACACGCTTGCTTGAATGTGGATGTTTTTTTCTAGGTTTGTACAGTATCTGTGGAGGGAGAGAAAGTGTAGTATCAATGTTGTATCAATTGAAATTAGTTTGTATGAATCTGTTTTCACTTTGACATTAGACGTTTTCTTGTCAATTTTTTTGTCAAAAAACCAAATCATATTAACCATGATTGATTAATAAAATCAATAAAAGAGTAAAACACCTGAGGGACAGTTACAATCACTGCAAATTCTGCATGTTATAAGATTGGTTCCTTATGATTAAGGTCATTTTCTTACACCAGTGGCTGCCTATTGTCATCTTCTTTAGTTCTTTCTTGTTTAAAAGTGACCCCGATATCTTCCATGGCTCCATCTGCTCTTTACTTAAATTTAAGTGAGAGCTGTTTTGGTGGGAGGGGCATAGCACATGCTCTCACGGATCAAGCTGGTAGCTCTGAATGACACACCAAAGCAACTATCAGACTCTTATGTCCCCACTTGCAGAATAAATAGAAACATGCAGATGAATATACAAAACACAAAGCAGCAGATCTACAGGAACATTCAGAAATAAACAAATTAACACAAATGCAAGAAAATCTTCAAGTGCTGTTTAAAGTCCAGTTCCAGTCAAATGCTGTACTAGAACTACAACTGTTTGAGTACCCAGTTTTACAGTAGAAGTCATGCTGCCATGTTGACTATTAGCATGGTTGGGATTATCTTTGGCACTGCAACCAAATCACAGCTGTGCTGATATACAGTAAACAGCTCATACCTTTACAGGATATATCTGAGAATTAAACATGAAGCTTTAAATGCAAACTCCATTTAAAAAGTAGTAGAATATAAATTCCAAACCCAGCCACATCAAATCTAAACTACTGTATCTGCACTGCAGCCATAACCTTACATGTGCTCCTCAATTTGCCATTCTGCATGTGCTTACTGCATGAGTACATGTACATGGTGTGTGTGAGTGTGTGCAGGAGTGTGTGTGCCCATGGCATGCACCCTCTTATCACCTCCCTTACAGACATCTGCTGCCCCTCCAGCTGAAGTAATTTGCAGCCCCAGGGGGGAAAGAAATGTACGAATATAGAGTATATATACCACTTAATCTACAGTTTTCAGTTGAGGCCGCTATTCAAAAGTGAATATTGGAGTTGACACATGTTGCAGCTCCTCTCCTGTTCATTATGGAGATAAGGCTTCCTTATATAAAGTGAGGTCTGCAGAGGTAGCACAAGTAAAGTAGATCAAATTAATTTCCCCCCGACTTTATATTCAACCATCAAATAGTCCTTCCTGTGCAGGCTCTGCTACTTCTTACATCTCTAAATTAAATTTGGTCACAGTAAGAGAAGATTTTCCAAACTGCTATAAACAGTATGAGAAACTTTAGTGATTTGTACATTTGAGTGTGTTGAAAGCGAGCTGGAAGGCCTGTCTCTGAGTGGCTTTGTCCCCGTTCTCTTGCAGAGAAATGTCTGTCTTCTTCTCATAATGCAGCAATTGTTGTGCGACTCTCTTCTCCGTTCGTAGCTGCTGGAAAATGGCTGCTGCTTGCATGTAGGCCTGATCTGAAAGAGGAGAGACTACAGAAAGAGGATGGGAAAAGACATGTATTAAGAGGTAAGTCAGGGTAAACTGGGGAGCTTATAAAAGGAAGTATTATGAAAGTTGACAAGAGACAAAAAAGAGACATCAGACAATACACAGCGGTAGGGATGTGCAAACAGTACAGTTTTTTCTTCACAATACTAATTCTCATGTCTATAGTATATGCAGTCTGTTCATAAAGACGTACAGCTTAACTTCATCTCCTTAAGTTGTACAAAATTCATATTTTTCATGTGACGTGACACACATGGAATAGTCACATAACAGGCAAGAAAGGCTTCCTACTTCAGTTTGCTATGAAAAAGTTACCGGTCTCAGTTGCTATGTATGTGTTTAGCCAGTTCCAATTTCTACATGAAAGACAACTGTTCTTCTTAGATACCCTTACCAATGAGTAGAAAAGCCTGTCATTGGTTTTCATTTGATGTAAATATTAGGCCTGTACTCAAAAAATCAGTACAGCAATATATTGTCACATGCACTTTGCTGATATGTGTTTTGATACAGATGTTACAGAACTTATTCGCCCATAAATACTTTGACTGCAGTTTAAACACATACATTCCCCATGGTACAGAAAAAAAAAAGCAAACAGATGGCAAAAGACATTAAACTACATGATGCAGCGCATGCCTCATACACCAAAACAAGTTGATACTCACACCAGTAACAAGTATGTGCCTATCTACTGCCAAGAGAAAGCAAAGATACTGGATTGATTTGGGTTTTTTCAAACACTAGAAAGTCTGGAGTTGGACATGAGTCATGCAAACTGTACAATAGACAAGGTAAAACACTGCAGGAACGCCGATCATTATCAACACTCGGCAAGTTAGCAACAACAGTTCGCCTCACCTGGCTAGTCTTTATGCTGTATTTTTAAACACATGAGCTGAGCATCAGAGCCAATAATAAAGGCAGCTGCTTCAGGCAGTGTAAGTAGCCCTGTTTAATCCTCAATTGTTGGTTTATTACAGAAGCACTAATGCTGTTTTATGCAAAAGTGAAGCAAAATGTCATTCCTACAAATACAAGTGGGTTTAAAGTAAAGAGGAGCAAGAGTATTACATGAAAAGTGTCAAAAACAAACAGAATAGAGAGGGGACAGTTTAAGTTTGAAATCTTGAATTTTACTGTATTTGCATGCATTTATAGCTTAGTCATTATAAATAGACTATTTTAATTTTCTTAAATCTCTGAGGACATAAATTCAAACCCTGTCTGTCACCTTTCCTGCACATTTTTTGGCCACTTTTTAATTCTTTTCACCACTTTTCCAGCAGGTTTTACAACTTTTACACATTTTTCCCACTTTGTGCCTTTGTTTCTGTTAACCCATTTTTGCCACTATTAATCTCTTTTCTCTATTTTTTATGCAAATTTTTGCCAGTTTTAATCTCATTTCACTTTTTGTTTGAAAGAAAATGAGTTTACAAGAAGGCCACATGTTACAGCATAAATAAATATAACAATACTTGTTGCTTTGATAAGAGTGGTTAACACTCAGGTGAAAAAAAAAATAGAATATGGTTATCACAGCTTAACTTTATGATGGACCATGATTTGACTGACCTTCATGGGCCCTCCAGTTGGCTGTGCCCCAGAAAGCTCACCCCTTTATCCCCCCTTATGGGCAGTCCTGTTGACAGAACTCTTCACTAGTGTCAGTGTTAAGAACCAACTATTTTAGAGTACACTATACTCTGTTGTATTAACACTTAGTGTAATACAGTTTACTCCAATGGGTGCAAATACCCTCCCCACAAACCTTTTATTACCATGAAATACTAGACATGCATCTTTCACTAAACATTATGTACTGATAAGGAGGTACACTGTCAAACACCTGTGACTAAGTCGTGTTTGGCAAGTGCATAACAGAAGGTATAACTCAAAGACAGATAGAGTTTTTGATAACAGCTGTTCTCCCTTGATGTAAAATATATCAGAAACATGAGAAAGGGAATCCCAGCAGTGACTGCTGTACAAAGGGGCAACATTCAAATACATCTAAACACTCTGCCCAAGGGCATGATTGGATTAGAAATGCCAGTTGGTAGAACAAAGATCAACTGACTCTCTACAGAGTTGGACAAACACTGATAGATCAACACTGTCAAATAACTCCCAACATGATCTTTGATCATGGTCCAACCACATGAATACAGAGGCCCTTTACACATTACAGTAAATAATTTAAAATACTTTTGAATATGGGTCAGTTTTCTCATAAAGATATCAAGTATTGAAGGGACGAAATGTTTCTTACCTGATGCAGGGGAGGTTTTAGGAGGACAAGAAATAGGAAGTAGGAATTTGATAGGCTCCCTGTCATTCTGTTGGCTGTCTTCCTCATTTGAATCAAGGATCTCCTCTGCTGCATTGTTCATGATCACATCTTCACTTGAATCTGCGGTCAGAGACAAGGAAAAGGATGTGCTCATATTACACGAATGAACACAAAACAATCAAAGAAATAAAGTTCTGACAGCTTAAAGAGCTTACTTTTGTCCGCCATGGCCACAATGACAACTCATTGTCCAACACGGCTGATAGATTTTCAGTCTGTTCCTCAGATGTTAAGTGTTTCTTACAGGCACAAACGCTTCTTGCTCACATAGTTTCACCTGTGATGCCCAAGTGTAAATAAGACGTGTGCTGTTAGTCATGGCTGTCATGTGATACAGCCTCCTATACTGTGAATGTGAAACTGTGGATGGTAATTGGGCTCCTCCTGGTGCAATTAGGCGCTGGTCTGATACATGATCATGAATAAATAATGGGCAGCAGTCCGACCCTGGACAAAGGTCCACCTCTCACTGACCTGACCCACTCTCCTCTGTGCGGCACAATTATAAAGAAAGAGTGGTCAAAACTGCAGGCTGTGGTTAGTGGGAGTTTGAATGACATCATCATAATAACAAGTGGCACATAAGGATTAACGTCCAAAAACGCAGGGACCACTAACCTCTAATTAAAGTGGATTAATAGAGAGAAACACTGACAGAGCCTAATCGGCTTTTACAGCACTCATCAATCTTTAAGCGCAAAGTTAGAATTGACCAGAAATGTGCAACGTGTCCAATAAGGCCATGTCAGAGCAAAGGGAATAAATTAATGAATATCAAACAGCAGTGATTTAATGAGTGTGAAGCAGTTTCCAGAGCACAGCGGGAGAAAGTCCACTTTAGAGGAGCAGGAGCAGTAGAAAAGGCGAACAGCAGCTTAGTGTAATCTGCATAGAAGATGATGTGCTGTTTAAAGTTGCATGGCAGGTCTTACCTTTGTCATAGACAGTCGTCCTCATGGGAACAACACAGTTCATCTGCTTAAAGAAATGCAACCTGAGCAACTATTAACAGCAAATTTCTTCCTCTGAAGTCTTGTTTTCTTTGCTTCAGTGAGTATCATATAGTGTCCCTATGAGGGAGAGCTCATCATACTCTCATCACCTCTTTGTAGTGCCTGAGTTTGAAATACCATGGCAACAATATGATAATGAAGGGGGCCTTTCTTCTCTTTGAAAAGTATACAATAAATACATTACACAGGCCTCCCTGTAATGTCATATAAAATAGCATTTAGATCCAACCATTAAATGTTAAGACCTATTTCAAAGACAATTGAAAACTTCCTGTGTTTATTATTTTCATTTTTGGATCCATTTGTGAAGAAAGGCATGAATAAGATCAAACTGATCGCCTGTGTAGAGAGGCATGTGAAGAAAACTTGTGTGTGTAGGCGTGTATTCATGTCAGGTTAATGACACCAAAAAGCACAGTCAGTACACAGTCCAATGTCTGACCAGCACTCAATGTAAACTTCATTTCTCTGTGTAGGTGTCAGCAGGTAGGCATCAGACTGAATTGATCAGATGGAGACTGCCCCCTACTGGCCACCGCAGTATGTCAAACTTCAGGCAGGGGTTAAGATGCAGCTTTTTTTTTTTTTTTTTTTTTACATCCTTTGTATTAAATGTAAGAGGAAAAAATCAAACAAATTTTACTCTGAAAAAATTGTCTGACAGTTTAAGTTGCTTTTCAATAAACAGTTTTACCCTTCTTTGACAGGGGAAGTCATCTCCAATTTTTGTGATTTGAGTTTGTCTTATAAATTCAGGAATTAAGTGTTCCCCTTAAATATTACAATTATATTCAGAAAAAAACATTTTCTTGAGTAAAATAATATTTTCTTGACCTCAGTAACTAATCATATTTACTTAAAGTATTGTCATTGAGTAATGTTTTTGGGTATACTTTTTTAGGTACATTTTGAAATCAGTGATTTTATGTCTCCTTACAAAAGTTCTAACCAGAGTAACTGTACTTTCACTTGAGTATAATACTCTTGTACTGTTTCCACCTCTGCTGACTACCAGTAGCACATAGAGAGTGAATGATTCCACATAACATCACAAATCAGCTGTTGTACACAGCAAAAACTAAGTGTTGAAATCTCAGGGTTAAACATTTCAGAGTTGATTTAACTACCAACGTGTAATTTTGAATTGTATTCTGAGTGAAATAGTGTTCAGTGTTGGAGTTGTTTGACAGTATTGATCCAACAGTACTAGTACACATCTCTCAAGAGTCAATTGATCTAAGATCTGATTCATCTGATTTATATGTGTTTAATTGTGTTTGGATGTTGCCCATTGCTCTTTTTTGTGGTAGATTGTTGTTGTTTTTTATGTGAGACACATTTGCACATTAAGAGAAGTTATCCACTGAGTTAAAGTCGTCATCTTTGATTCTTTGCCTCGCCATATTGTGAAATAATTCACACTTTCAAAGACATAGTTTAACTAGTGACCAATAAAGACAATTTTATAGTGTTAAATTAACTCTATATGAGTTTATTTAACACTGTAAATTTGGTTAGTATTTTGCCTTATTATCTTTACCTGACCAACCTGGGTGGAGAGCTCTTCTCTTGTTGTTTTTGCCAATAATGAACGATCATATTTTACAGTACAAGCCTTCAGTACTTAAAGTAAACTTTGAAATACTTTTAACTTTTCTAAAAAGTGAAAGTACTGGTAAGATCTACTTACCAGTACTTTCACTTTTACTTAAGAACATTTTAACCAGAGTAACTGTACTGTAACTTGTACTTTTTTCCACCTCTGCCAGTAAATAAATTAACAATACAGGCTGTTGAACCAAAGCCACATCCTCTGGCGCTGAAATAAAAAGCCAATGCAGACATCTGTCCGCTGGACACTGGCTGCAAAAGGAAGATAAAGAACCAGTCAACAGAAGACTGTCTTCAAAGTGAGCAGGAAACTGGTCACTCGCAAAAGAGGGAAAAAGCTCACAAATTCAAAAAAAACAAACAAACAAACAAACAAAAAAAAACAACCAACATTTAATGAAAACTTACAAGTGGACACTGTAATTTTGGGAACATTTTCAAGTGTACACTTTCTAGTGTACACTGTACACTAGTGCAAGTGTATATGACCTACTGCATACTCTCCAGTGCAACATTTGTTGTACACATGTTTTTTCAGTTTAATTTTTGGGCATGCCAATTTGATTGGACAGTGGATAGAGTAGGAAATTAGGAGAGTGGGGAATGAAATGTAGGAGCCACCGGCTATTTTTAACCTTTGACCTTAGTCCCGACCAAACTGCTAGGCCATGAGTGGGCCAGTGCACACTTTTAGAGGCACACATTCGGACCCATATTGGCCCATACATACTGAACATTTACATCTGCATGCTCTTGAATGCACACTTACTAGTGTACAACTCCAATGTTTAAATATTAAAAGGTGAAATATAAAACCAATTTAACCTTTCATAGAAGCCTCAAATGATAAAAAATGGATTTAACAACATCATTTATGAGTAGATCCAATTAAAAACCACTATATTTACACCAATATTAGTAACTGTGGGGTAGTAGGGAGTCCATGTCCAGCAGAGGTGCATCACAGACTCCCCTAGTGCCAACAATAATGAGTCCAGTTTTGTTTTAATTAAATTTAAAAATCTCAGGGGTGTCTAGGCTTTAACGTTCAGATAGTCCAGTAGATGTTTCATAGTGCTGTTGTCACTTATTTTTAAAAGCAGGGATTGTCATCCACATAGAGGTGGTATAACAATCTATGGTTTTAAAAGTCAAACCCAGATGGAGGAGGTAAAGAGAGAAAATGACAGGGCCTACAATCGAACACTGGGAAACTTCATGGGGTAGGAGGCAAAAAGGAAGCAGAATCACTAGATCTGACCTAAAAACATTTATCATACAAATACAGATTTAGTTTAGGGCTGTACTTTTTAAACCTGCACATTGGTGGAGACAAGTAATAAGGGTTGTGAAATCAAGTGTATCAGAGGCAGCTGTGAAATCTAATAGCATTAAAAGAGCTGAGTCATCAGGATCAGTAGTTAATAAAACATCATTAAAAACTCTTAAAGGTGCTGACTCAGGGCTGCGAAAAGCCTAAAAACCAGATTGGAAAATGTCAAGAATGCCATGAACATCTAGACAAGACTGCTGTTGTAAGAGTAGATTTCCTTATCATTTATTATTATTTTTCAAATAACAGGAAGTTTCAATATAAGTCTTAAATTAGACGAAACAGAGGAATCTGAATTTGGTTTTATAACCAGAGGTTCCACCACACCTTGTTCAAAATGAGCTGCACCAAAGCCTGGAGAAAGGATGTTTTTTAGAATTAGTTGGACATAAGGCCCAATAAAGATAAGGTGGGATATTTTCAGGTGCAGGCCATTTCTGTGAGAGACATTTTTCTGTTTGCTTTTGATACATTTTTAATCAACCTCCAAGGCAGATTCCTATTAACTAGGACACTAATGAGACAAAAATGTGATGATGCTCTAAATGGTTAACAATATATACCTGCTCAACAGCAAGGATAATCTTTGACGGTCTTTATAAATGTGTAACTCATAGACTAAATACAAAGATTCACAGACAATCAGTAAGTTGGTTCTGGTTTGATTCTGCTTTCAGCCAAAGGCGAATCTACTAAATACTGACTGTGAGGGGGTGAATATGTATGCAGTCACTTATTTCAAATTACTCGTTTTTATTTAATTGACATTACTTTGTGGAAATCTGCATTCACTTTAATATGAAAATGTTTTTTGGTCAAAAAAATCAAAATCATATTGATTATGATTGCTAAAAACACACAAAAAAGAGTAAAACATCAAAGGGGTGAATAATTTTTATAGGCACTGTTATTTACAAAACTGGACATGTAATTGTCAAACATGCTGAAGCTTTCTGTAACCAGAGGTCCACAAAAGAAAACAGACATTCAGTGTCACCCTCTTCCAAGTCATAGCAGAAAAAAAGATATTATTAGGAACAGAAATCAGAAACCCTGATGATGTTACATTTGAGTGACCCTCAGCAGGGTCTTTACAGTAAAGCATTGTCTTAATCGCATTATTGTGTATTTAACACCAGTGCTTTTTCTGATATGACATGTAAAGGTATCTTCTTTCAGAAAGGTTATACTTCCTTGAAATTAACCTCCGTAATGAAATAGTAATGACGCTTAAAACTCTCCTCATACCACGCATAAGTAGTCCTATACTGTCACCATTTGCCACAATCCTTACTCTGCAATCTGCCCTTGCTTAAGCTTCCCTCCTCCTCCCAAGAACTGCCATCCTCCGAGCTGTCCACCAGGGGTCCTCAAATACTGAATAAGGCCATGGGGTCCTGAACACCTGCTTTCACTTTTCACAGAGGCTCAGAGATTACTCTGTCTCTGAGCCTCTTGAAGAAACAAAAAATATAGTTAAATATTAATCTTCTGCATTTTCAAAGAAAATATAGAACTACAAATGAAGGTGTATTTCATTTACTGCATTTCACAGCAAAATCCCTAATATAATGGAATAAAACATGACCATGTTAGGGACCTCTTTTATGGATAGCAGAGCAGTGGAAATTGTGGAATTAAACCATTAATCATTAACACCTTAGTTAATTTGTAAAAGGTCAGAAAAGCCTGGATGTACTGAAAGCAAGGCAACACAATGACTACATTCAGTTTTTTTCTCATAATCACATAAAAGAAGAAAATAAAGCCAGGAAAATAAAATGTTACAAAAATGACTGACAAAATGAAAAATAAATCTTGTGTTCTTAATCCTGTGGGAGTAGAGGCCAACTTTAATATATTTTTTGATATAATGCATACATTGAACAGCCCAACAACCACTTAACACGTAATAATAATTCAGACGGCACTGTTAAAAGGTTTAAACTTTGTTGTGTTTATACCTGATCAGTGTTTGTCTAAGAGTAGACTGCATTTCTGTCACTAGAGACAGAGCTTATCTGGATCTGTTTTATAAAGAGAGATAGTCTAAACATAATCTCTCTCTGAAAAGACGGAACAAGGGTATGTGTAAAAACTTGATCTGCAGGCTTGTTTTGCATGCAAGCCCTAAAAATAACAAGTGAAAGAGGAATGCATCATAGCCTACCAGTGCTCTCATTCTCAGTCATTTTCTACACCAGATTTAAAATTAGCTACAGTTTCAACTGATTCAAGTCAACAACAAACACTTGGTCAATAACTTTGAAAAGCTAAGTCAGGCCTAGGGGGCCATCCAGCTCTAGGTGGTCCCAGTGTGAGTCCCACACATTCCAAATGAAGCCTCAAACTTAAACAAACTATCAGATTGTAAACTTCCTCCTTCCTTTCTCTCTGGTTTCTATTGGTTTAGCCTCACCTTATCTCTGTCTCTCTCCTTCAACCCATGACACCCGTATGTCCCAATTAGTGTTAAAAATTTGTTGTGGCTTAACAATGGATGTTTCAAGACCACTTTATAGCTTGTTTATGAGCTCTTAAAATATCACAAAAGGCTGAACACTAGGAAGAAGACTTCACTGAAATAAAAAATACAGATGTCCTTATTGAAGCTTACAGTCATCCCTGAAAACTGTATATCCCTTTCAAATGCAGGTTTTCTTTGAAAGTATTTACCGAAAATGAAAAAACAAACATCCAGATCAGCTTAAAATAGGTTCTGTAGAAATGTGTCCTCATGTAGTTCATTTTTTCTCTTTTGACCTGTTATTTTGTAAAGCACTTTGTGAATGGATGGCAGAATTTTAGTCTTTTTGAAGACTTAAAGCTGTATTCTCTTCTCTTCTTCTATTTAATCTTATTTTTAATTTTTACTTTACTGTAATTTTTACTTTAATCTTAATTTTTACAGTTTGGATCTTAGATGGAACAAAACACATGACTGGACAACAAAACAGGACAAAACAAACATGTTTTAAAAGCATATTATTACAGGAGGACAAATGATTTTACTTCACCACATATGACATGTTATTTTGGGTTAAGGTTTCTAGCTTTAAAAAAAAAACAAAAAAAAAAAACAAAACATAAGTATTATTATAAAAAGAAGTATGGAAGTCCATGTAGGGCTTCAGGGGTCCCTGTATTACTGTGTTATTATAATACAGGAAGAGTACATTTTGCAATAAGGTGTGAGGTAACCCTACTAACTGAATCTAAACACTGGTACAATTCATAGAAAAATAACAGAGAAAATACTAACTTTAGAATATGGTAAAAATTATGTAGAAATTCAATTATATACAGTATATATATATATATATATATATATATATATATGTGTGTGTGTGGGGGGGGGGTGTGTGTGTGGGTGTGTGTGTGTGTGTATATATACATTTTCAAAGTCTGTGTTATGATGGTGGTGAGGTGATTGATGCCTTTCTTTTGTCATAACAGCTCACGTAATGTGCTGCAACATATACACACCGTTGTACTTCACCCAGAAGATATTGAATTGAAGCCTCCATTCATTGATCGTCCTTAGAATTGTTTGTTTTCTGGTGAAAAGCGGAAAAAACTTGTCTCTGACATCCTGTTTTTAAAGGACTGTGGTCTGGGCTGTGCTCTAATAGACTCGATGACTTCCTCATATATTTGTACTTTGTAATTTTTTTTTTTAAATCATCTTTACTGAATTCTTCTTTAAACATTTCACTGTGAATCACATGCAAAATGTTTCTTACTACAAGCAAGAAAAAAAAAAGAAACAAAACAAAACACAAAGAATCAAAACAAAAATCTTATGCTAATTTGAGTAAACTTGACGAACTTTCTCTGTGGTGACATGAAGGTGTTGGGGATGGAGGGCACCAAACCGGAATTTCACCGAGGGCACCAAAATGGCTGGAGCCATTTCTAAGGGCTCTCATACATCATAGACTTCTTCGCCTTGTTTTTTTTTCCCAGGCACAATCCAGGCCCAGTGGAAAAACTCTGTGACCCACTTTTGGGTCTGACTCACCAGTTGAGAATCATTGGTTTGAATAAAGGATCAAAATCCTCCAATCCTCCAGCTCAGTTGAAAATGATGATCAGCAGTTGTGTTTTGGACTAGATCATGAATTCATGATGTCCTGAAGAGGATACTGAACCATGTATCAGATTTTTATGAACACTCTGACAATGAAGAACCCTGGATTAATCTACAGATCTGTGTTTTTTGTCACTTGTAGGACGGTTAAGAGAAAGAGGAAGTAAAATAAACATTTTCAGTGGTGGAAAACAAAATCAACTGCTCTACAATCAGATTCGTTTATCAGAAAGAAGAAAACATGGAAATCTGCCAACATGCAACACCATTATTACAGCCACCAACTGAAAAGGAGTGATGTGACTCCCAGTATCGGAGTGTGGAAATGTTAATCAGTTGAAAGCAGGAACTACTGCAGCGATTTATAAGGCTGGTAAAAAAAAAAACAAAAACAAAAAAACAAACAAAAAAAAAACCTTTAAACATGAATAATCCTCTTGGCAAGAGTTGTCTTTTTAAAAATAAAACAAGAAACACAATATTGCTTTAGAGCATTTATCTTTATTTAAAATTTGTTTTTCACAAGAAAAATCACAGTTCACAGTTTGCGAATAAGCCCACACTTATTATGTCAAACAAAATAAAAAATATATATATTTGCATTTTTCAACACACAGAATCAAAATACACACAGATTTAAAAAGTACTTAAAATGCTAAATAAACTCTTAGTACTGCACTTACACTTCTGTTATTACTAACTATTTTTCTCATCCTAGTCAATGATTGACTTTTACAGTTTTACAGAACTTATTAAATCATTCACCCTTGTTGACACTGATAAGTTGTTTAGGGGGCTTATATTTTCTTAAGTAGAGGATATTTTGTCTGGCGGGTATTTTATTTAAAAAAAAAAGAAAAAACACATTCCCTCAATTTGAAAACGTGAGCCCATTTCTCTGAGAGACGATATACAATATGAAGGTAAGAAGGAAAAAAAAAAAACCTCTGAGATTATGAAGATAATCTTTTGATTGGCAGTAAAGTTGAACTTTGCTGCCAACAAAATACATAAACACAGTCTCACAAAAGACAGGAAAACAGACATGTCTTTTTTGCTTTAAGACAACATATTTCGCAATAGAGATCAGGTGGAAAATCATGAGGCACATTTAAATGTGACCAAAGGGTCTATGTAGTGAACTTTCTCTGTGGTAAGAAAAAAGGATATGAAATTTGTAGGAGTGGACAGTGCACTTGAAATTTAAACCAGTTAACTTATCACTTGTCTCTGAGCAGAAAAATAAATCAAACTTACAAAAATGTTCTTCACAAGCACCATTACAGGATTAAGCTGATGCTACAAATTTTTATAGTATACACTTTATCTCATGCAGATTAGTTCACTTTATTCCTTACAGTCTGTTTCCTCCTTTACAGTGGCTTATGCCAGACATTGCAAATTGCTACTCAGACTAATCCGCTATGATTGTGTGAACCTGGTGAGCAGAGTCCTGGTGAGATTCGTTTATAAAAAGAAAAAATATGAGCTGCAGTGTCTTCAGAAACACTGAAACACACTCTTAACCACCATCTCCCCCCCCCGCCTAGATAATAAGATCAAACCGTATTTCCTGTCCAACGCTGACACAAGCAGCGGAAATGAAGAGGCTGATATGTTTATAGAAACCTACAGTTGCTGTGTGGGCTTCATCATAAACAATTATACATTTTTTCCTATAATAAACAACATAACAACCAAAGACTCCCTGTTCCTGAAAAGGTCTACCTGCCCTCAAACCGTCCCACTGCTCTGTTGCAAAATCAGTCTACATTACCATTTACACTTGATTTAAGCTAGTTTACAGGGTGACTTAACATGAGCAAAGTGCTCACAGTTAATCTGTTAAATCACAGTGATACAAGTTTTACCTGATTATACATACAGTTGCTTGCAGTAGAAAAAGTAAAAACGCTGAGTGGAGTAAAGCACACAAGAAGTGATGATTGTACTGTTTTCCAGTAAGTGCGCACTTGTGTCAGACTGTTTCTCCTGCACAGGGGGAGGAAAAGAAAACAGAGGGAGATCAAGTTTTAGATGTGTGACACTATAGTAAGAGCTTCTCTAAACTGTTTGCAATGTAACTACCTGAAGGTGTTTTTTCACGAAAAAATTCCTGCATTTCACGAGAATCACCTGCAAAAGAGATAAAACGTCAAAGCCTGAATGATTTGCAAACTCTGCATCAAGGAACATTTTATGTCAACTCACCTTCCTCAACTTCTTGTTCTCTGGTGGGAATGGCTCGATGGTTACCTGGAAAAAATTTACAATTTTATTGTGGATGACAGTGAGGGTTGCTGTAAAAACATCACCAAGAACCACAGCTGCTACATGAGTCAGTATAAAATATGATTAAACCAGTGATTAGTAGCCAAGCCCTTTTACCAAAAGCTCAGAAAAAAGTGTGAAACTGATGTCGAATGAAGCACACATCGCTACACATCTAATATATTTTAAGGCAGAGGGAAGATTTTATCTTTGAAGCCTAGTTAGTGCATACATGATTGGGTATTTAGGTTGTTCACATTTTACGAGTGATCAAGCAGAAGTTATCAACAGTTCAACACAGCGGGAGTACAAGCTCCAACAGGCTTGGAATGAGACGTGAAACCTGTTTGTGGTGAGTTCTTTGGTTACACACTGTCTCAAAATATGCAGACCTGGACACAGTCTCCTTCAATTAACTCCTTCAGATGTAAAAGAAAATAAGACTAAAACTGCCTCAGGTTGCGAGTCTCTTTCAGGTTAACAGCTTAAAGTTTGCATCCACCCATGCTTCCTTCATTATGATGGTTTAATGAGGTCTAACTGCTATGAGATGAAGCAATGAAGCAATCACATAAGAAGATGGACATCACTCAGGACTCAGGGGAGGTGATTCAGTGACTGACTAGTGTAAACATGATATCAAAAAACGTATGACGCTGTTTACACTCCTCATGACAGCTCAACAAACAGTCATAAAAGGAGGTGAGACGGCCCACTGCTGGATAACGACTGGCGCAATCTTAGGGATGTAGCAATAGACCCATGATCCAATATGTATCATGATACTGGGTTCATGATTCAATTTTATTGCAGTTGTTTTCATTTCAATTATCTATCTTTCATATAAAAGCATGACTAAGTCAATTTATAAAAAGGTAATATTCTTGTATTTTAGTTTTCTTGCCCCAAAATATCTTACTTCAGTCCATAAATATGAGTAATAAAAAACAGGCTTTGCCAGCATTGATTAAAATCAAACAGATATTTTAAAACAAATCAATCTAAATCAAATGCATACATGTATACAGAGGGACAACCTGATTTTCTAACAGTGAGGCACAGAAAGCCTTTTAAAGATTTAAGCCCTTATTTATAAATCTGATGTAAAAACAGATTTGGGTGTAGAAATCCTCTTACGACAAGGTCCATGTATGATGCATGAAACATGTTCTCTGGCCAATCACAATGTAAGAATAAGCAGGCGTTGATAAATGTGGTGTAGAGGGCTGCATTCGGGAGCTGGATCCCACAGTTCTGTAGGACCAGCGTATATTTTGGGGCAGTTTTGACATCGCTGCGGGTCCAAGAACATACATTTTTGCAAGGGAAAGCAAGTGTTAACTATTAAGACACTAAAAAATGAAGTAGAAAAGAGGATTTATAGTGTTCTTTTACAACATAAACACAGCAATGCCAGTCTATAAATGAATTTTTCATAAGAGTAAGTGGCAGAGGAGACTTTGAGGAAACATATTTGACACGACACCAGATATGACACCAGCTCCACAGTCCCTGGTCAGTAATCACTGTTTAATGATAAAACACCTCTCTGTGCTCTAGTTATACAAGATGACACAGATGTGTCACATGTCACTGATAGACATCACGGCTCTATTTCTGCTGTCAGCGGTATTCGCCCGTGCTGCGTAAACAAGTTACAATCTGGGTTTGTCTCTGCACAACCAAACGGTGTGATGTTGCTTACAAGCTGCACAATAAAGTGCACACACTAAAACTTTGTAAATAAGTCAAAAGGAACCGCTTTGATGCTCCTGTTGCATGATTACGGGAGCACTGGCGTACAGAGATGCTGAGCCATTATGCAGTTAAAACACCCGTTTCCATTGAAATTGGTCTTACTGCATTAATTATCTAATAACAAGGATAGTAACAGAACTGCGTTAATAGAGTGAAGATTACTACGAGATACTGAGGTGATAGAAGTGCTCATGGTGTTTCCAAAGATCTGGAAACAATTCCACTTCTGTATGACAAAGATAAATGATGTATAAATAAGGTTTAATATTACTTTGACATTACTATTACTAACCCATAACCGGGAGTTAAATCCGTCTGTGGCTCCCAGCTGCTTTTTATCGATGTATGGCACCTTTATGTATGATGAAGATGTGAGCATTGCGATTGTTTTCTCCTTCATTCAGGGAGGAAACTTTGTCAAGCTAGTGTTTAAGTGAACACATTAATATTGCCATTCATTTAATCAAACACACTGTCTGTTATTCTGAATATTTAACATGGAGTGTCAGGATCTGGGCAGGAGCGATATATACATCCCAGTTTTTTACATTCCTGTAATTTACAATTCTTAATTTATATTTTTCCAAGAGTCAGCCCTTGAGATGACAACAGGAAAAGCTTCCTAAAAGAAGCAGCACCCAGACAGGGGTAGACCAGCGGGACTTCAGCGTTCAATTGACCCTGACCAAAAAGTGAGTGGCTGCAATAACTCAACTTCAAGCATTTATCATGCAAGGGGAGGTTTTCTGTAGTGAAGCCTTTTTGTCAAGATGTGTGTTACACATAGAGTCCGGGATTTAAACAAAAAAAAAAACACTCCTCTTCACGATAAATAACAGTTACGTAAATTTTAGATGCCACATCACATGGTCAACATAATTTTGCTTTTTGACAAAAAAACAAACAAAAAACAAACCAAAGAACCCTCTTTGATGTCAAAGTGAAAACAGATTTCTGCACAGTAGTGTCAATTGAGTAAAATAAGTAAAATAAGTGACTGCATAAATATTCACCCCCTTCAAGTCTGTTTTTAGTACATGCACCTGTGGCTGCAATCACAGCACTGAGTCTGTGTGGATAGGTCTCAGTCAGGCTTTCACAGCAGGAAACTGCAAATTTACTCCATTCTTTTTTTTTTTTGCCAAACTGCTCAAACTATGTCCAGGCACACATTCTTTTTTAAGGTCTGTTTAAGACTGAGGCATAGATGTCAGGAATTGTGGCCAAAATGCTTTTAAAGGGAAATTTGACTGACAAAGTCTTGTCACTGAAGTGGTGGTTTACAGACAAGCAAGAGTAATTTAAGCTAAAACAATGATTCACTTATTTTGATCCATCAAGGTAAACACCAAACACCACAGTAGATGTAAAACAAATATCAAGTGTTTCAGGCAGCTTTAACTTAACTAGAAACTTAATTTTAATGTTAAAGAACATTGATTTTAACCCTTTTTAGAGCCACAGATTAAAGCCTTCTATAGCAAGACAGAAAACAGAAAGGATAGTTTCTTCACTGATGGACGTACTGATAAGAGCTGTTTCAGAGAGCCTCCGGGTCTCTGTCAAGAAAATAAGGGCAGAAAGAAAATGACAGTGAACACTCCCTCACTGTAAATATCTACTTTGGCTTACTTCACTGTTTTTTTGACAACTTTACTAAAACAATGCTAGTGTGTTCACTCTCTTGTTATACACCAGTGACAAGTTTGCAGGAACTAAACTACTGAACTCAACAAAGAGAGCATACTTTCCCAGTGTGAATAACATGGCTGTTTGCCAGGTATTGTTCAGGTTTATCCACCTTTCAGTAGCCCTAGAATAATCCCTGCTCTATTTTCTTTTAGCTTTTATAGAAAGCTACTGGGACATTTCATCAAATAGAGTGAATATCACAATAAAAAAAAATTGGAATTGACACAAAATCCATCAATATTCTATGCTGTATTAGTTGTAAAGTTGGAATTTAATGCTGTTATTGTATTACTACCTACAGCTCATATTTATCAACTAAAATCTCAACACGTCACGCTTTCTGAGTGCATAAGGTGGGCAAGAATTAATATCCTCTTTGGGTACAAAAATGCATGAAAAAATGCATACTGTTTATATTATTATGCTAATAAGATTTTGTGTTGCATTAAATAAATATGAAAAACTAAATAATTAAAGGTACAAAATCCAACTTTAAATTAAGGAGATGCTGCACTTTGACACCAGTCTCAGACAAAAACAGATGAAATCAGTCTTTACTCCCTCAGTATTCAGACTAAGTACAGTCATTTGTAGGACTGATCTCCACTCAGATATGCAGCCAAAAGTTAATTCAGTACTTACTTTTCTAAAGGATTTTTGACTATTTTCGCTGGTTCACAATGTGTGTTGGCTCTCCTGCAATTGAACTCTTATCACAAAACTCCACTACAAAATGCACCCCTCAGTAGGTGGATCTGTTGCTTTTCCTCCTAAGAGTATCTATCTGCCTGCCTGTCTATATATATATATATATATATATATATATATATGTGTGTGTGGGTGTATGGGTGTATGGGTGGGTGTGTGTGCGTGGGTGTGTGTGTGTGTGTGTTTGGGGGGGGGGCATGTATATATGAAAAAATTGTACTTACTCTGGTATCGTCTTCTGTAAAGTAGCGCCAGTAGCAACCCCACAATCAGAGATCCAATGACCACCAAAGGAGCAACTATTTTGGTGGCTAAGTTGTTGGAAGTGGAAGTGGAAGTGGAAGTGGAAGGTCCACCCTCTTGTCCCAAACCTTGATAAATCAAATAGAAAAACACTAAAATAAAAGCTCTTATACTTCAAACCATTACAAGAAATACTGAAGATTACTTAAAATGAGTTTGGCAAGCAGTGGTAGGAATTTCCCCTTGTGATAAACTGGCTTCACATTAACTTTCTCTTTCTCTCTCAGAGGGGTCTGCTCTGAGTTAATACTCTCTGTCTACTCCAAGAGAAAGTAAACAAACTGGGAGGCACTGGTGTTGCAAAAGCGTGACAGTCGACCGTACTACAGATACGTATCTGATGAAAGGGGACTTTTAGACTGCATGCAGCAGTGGGAGCTCTGATAAGAGCTCAACCTCAGTAACTGCAAAGATTCTAACTGAACCAGTTTATGAGTTTTCTCATCAATAGGAATGAATAAGTAAATCAAAAGCATCAGTTTCATGGCACAGAAAGCATGACCCAGCTGTATGAGGACCAGGGTCAGACATGTTGCAACTTGGTAATTCAGGCTGTATTTAAGATGAAGGAAGCAAAAACAAAAAGGAGCAACATGGGGGAGAAAATTGATCCCATGTCTGATAAACTTCAGTCTTATCTAGAATGGTTTCAAATGAAACTTCTTCCTTTTGTGGCTTAATGTTTACAAGGTCTGTCTGAAATGCTTAATTTTATTTTCACAACCAAGTAACTACAAACAAAAATCCCACTTTGTATTTTTTTGAAAGGGGCAGTCTTCTATAGCCATCATTCAACAAAAAATGGTTAGCTGGTGTGCTGAAAAAGTGTGCTGCCAAAAAATGATGTAAGGAATATCATGTTGGCTCCCTAAAGATTACCCATAAGCATTGTTGTTTTTTGGGAAAAAACACATGAACATCCACTATGATCACAACGTGTTATCATCTCTTGTTTAATAGAAGTATGTTTTATGTCTAAGGAATGCCCTCAGCCATGTTTTTGTGCTCTAATTCAGATTTTAAGTTTGGCTTTTTAATAATGGACAGTGCTGGGTGGGCACTTCAAAACAAAGGATGTCACAATACCAGAATATTACACTTTAAAACTAAACTAGTAAAACTCCAATGATGTTAACACTTTCAATACCACAGTGACAAAAGTTCTAAGCAGCCACTATAGGATGGTTTCTGTTTTCTTAATGATCAACATTGCAGGCAAACTGCTGCACACTATTTCCATTATATGGTACGTTATGCAGCTGGCATCATTTTGGTACAATAACACAGAAACTGAAAGTATTGCCTCCCCCTGTGGTTAAAAACACAACTGAAGATCCGTTGCTTTTTTTTGTAAAGCTTAAAAACATTCACATTAAAAAAATACATGTAGCATTTTAAACCAAGAGGTAATAAATAGTAAGGTATTGAATCTAAGGGCAGATTGTAAGATACTTCTTATTTTTGCTGCTGTAAAAGTACAGAGAATACTGAACCAAGAATTTACCCTTATAAGCTCAGATTCAGAGTCCTTTGCTTGGCCTTAATAATTTTCTCTGGTTTTCATGTTGTGTTTCTAAACAAACATCCTGGCTTCACCCTTTATGGCAACTGGGCTCAAGTTCCTCTTAGTTGAGCAATTCTGAAAGAAGGTCTGTTTATGTAACAGCACCAACATCTGCGTTGCTTCAAATTTTAGTGTGATGTAACATGTGCCTTTAGCTAAAAACCTTCTGTATGATGGCTGTTCGAAGCACTACCAAGTCAAAAGGCATTAAAGGTATCGAGTGTGGTGCTCGCCAATAGATACCTCCGATGACTGGTTTGTCAGGCACTGTAAACGAATCCTCTGCCTCTTTGTCTCCTGCGGCGTTGAATACTTTGCAGACATACTGGGAGAAAATGGATCCTCGCTGTAAAGTCAGTGTGCTGGAGAGGCTATAGAGACCACTTTCTGTCAGCAGCACCTCAGTTTCAGGGCTCTTTGTCCACTTGTTGCCATCTTTGTCAAACCAGCAAAGTTGGCCTTTAGGGTAGCCGGTGGACTTACAAGTCAAGGTGCCATCCGTATTGAGGTCAATGGTCGTAGGGTGCGGCAGAAAACTTGGTACAGTGTATTTGGCTTGAAAGAGAAAATAGAAAGTAAACATCAATAAATTGAACTTTAGACCCTGACATCAATCAAATAACAGTAATAAATGCTCAACATCTTATTTAATAAGCATAAAATTTGACTTGTGGAGAGCAAGGCAAATATTGTAGACACTACAAAAGATATCTGGATATCTGGATGTGATAATGGTCACAAAGAAACTGAAAGAAAAAACATCACTGAAATGATTCTTTTAAGGGGGAATACCAGTCTGATAGGCAAGGAAAGTCCCATGTTCTCCATCCAATCATTCCACTATGGACTGTATTAAATCCCTCAAAAGGTCAATTTACTCTGTGTAACTACATTTTTTAAATATTTAAACATACAGAAACTCTGGGTAATTCCTCAAAATGGCTTAAGTGTGAAAAATGGCTATGAAAATATCTCTGTGTTCACCATGGCTCTCACCTGTGACTCTCAGGCTGGTATGGTTGAAGTTATAACCACTGTCTGTGTACACAAGACATTTATAAACTCCCTCGTCTTTTACAGCAGTTTTGTGAATGAGCAGGGAAACATTCATGTTTTTCTTGTTCCAGGAAGGCTCCGCAAAAGAATAGCCAGACGACGGTGTTAACTTTCCTCGGTTGTAGAACAGTAAGGGTTCCTCTTCCCCCTCTTTTGTCCAAATTACCACCTTGATTTCTGGTTCTTTTACAGACTCTGAGGGGTGAACAATGCAGTCAAGTCGCGTCTGTTGATCATACTGTCCGATGATTTGAGTCTTGCTGTGAACTTGCACAAAAGCTGTGAACAAAAATGTCATGTCAGTATCAAGCAGCATAGCTTGCTTCATATTTTGAAGTGATGGAAGAACTTACAATTACACTTCACAATTTTGAAGCCGAAAAATATGACGGTGGACATAAAGAGCAGGAAACCAGTGGAGGCCATGTTCCTTTACCTGAAATGAAAGTTTAAAAACATTAATGCTGTTTGCAGGAATGTGTTAAAGTCCCCATGCAAAAACTTGCTTTAAGTCTCCTTGAATAGAAATTTGATATTGGTTTGATTGCAGTAGAGTCTGGGAGAACAAAGAAGAGACAGAAACAGTGGAGGCAAAGTGAAATAGGCTAAAAATTAAAAGCTGTATGCCTCAACAGCAAAAGAAGACTAAAAACTAATATATAATATATACATATGTGTTCAAAGTAAGGATATTTCTAAATGTCTAAAGAGGAGAAATTCCTTAAAAACAGACGAATTCCTCACAAGGTCATTGTATCAGCGGGCACCACGTTAGCTTGATATGCATACATACTTACATACAGCTATGTATACATATTTTGTGCAATATTACATACATAGATACTCTTATGTATGCTTTAATACATGCATAAACACATCTGTAAATGCAAACTATGTGCAATAATATTAGCACTTTAACTAACCAGGCCAAGGGCAATGTGCAATCTCTTCTTAACGCAAACTCATGATCATGTGCAATATATCAGTACTCTTGCACTTTAGCTCTACAGCACTTTACCGTCTGCCTTATGCACTTTATGTCATGGTTACTTTGAAACTTCATTTTATTGTTATGGACTTCCGGTTTCCGGGTTCTGGGAACCGGCCTTGTTGCTGGTAACTTGTCACTGCTTTCCCTGAGGTTCACCATCCCCCCACGGCGCTGCAGAGAGTTCTCACACCTGCGATTAATCACTCATCACTACTCACCTTCAAGAGACGCCTGGAAACTCTCTGCAGTGCCAGAGTTTCGCTCTTCACTCCCCGTGGTAAAGCTCCAGCGCTCGGCTCAGTATCTCTTGTGATTCTTGGATTTATTTCTGTACTTACCTGTGGATTCTCCTACTAACGTGTCTCTCCTCTTTTCCAGTGCCTCACTCTCCGCTCACCAGCAGCTCGGCTCCAGCACTCTCACCCACGAAGATTTCCCCTCACTCTCTGGACACTAGGATTCCCCCCCCTTTTTCCTGTGCACAATAAATCTCTTAAAACTGCTCCCGACTCCGCATCTGGGTTCATCCACCACGCACGCACACAACAGTAAACTCTGGCCAAACCATGGACCCAGCGGATCTGGACCCCATCAAGACAGCCATCACACAACAAGGACAACGCCTTGGACAACACGAAGGCATGCTCACCGGAATCATGAAATCCCTGCAAGGCCTCAGCACCCAAGTCTCCACCCTTTCCGACCACCTGCAGTCCCTCTCTCAGCCTCCCTGCGCACCTCCTGTTCCCACCTCTGTGAGTAATGCCACCGCTAATCCCTCAGCCCCTGCTTCTCCTTCCCCTCCCTCCTTGAAAGAGCCTTATGTACCTCAGCCTGAATTTTTCGCTGGTGAGATTGGGTCAGCCAGTAGTTTTTTGTTAAGATGCACTTTAGTTTTTGACCAGCAGCCTAGCAGCTATCCCTCAGATAGAGCCAAGATAGCTTATGTCATTAATCTCCTGCGGGGTAAGGCCTCACGTTGGGCCACTAGTTTATGGGAGAAGAAGTCCCCTTTGTTAGCCTCGTTTTCTGTATTCTCCGCTGAGTTAATTCGTGTTTTTGACCACCCCCTGCAGGGACAGGAAGCAGCCAAGAGATTATTTTCCCTTTCTCAGGGTTCCCAGTCAGCCGCTGAATTCTCTGTCGATTTTCGTATTTTAGCCTCTGAGAGTGGATGGGGGGAGACAGAGCTCAAAGGCATATTTTTGAGGAGTTTATCCGAGGAGCTTAAGGATGAATTAGCCTCTCGGGATGAGCCAGATTCACTAGAGTCCTTGATTTCTCTAACCATTAGGATAGACAACAGGTTGAGGGAGAGACAGCGAGAGAAGCGACAGTCCAAACCCCATCCAGTGGCTCCCTCTGTAGTCCAAACCCCTTCACTCATTCCTATCACTCCCAAGACTAATGTTTCTCCACCCAGCTCCCCTCTATCTGAACCCATGCAGTTAGGTAGAACCAGACTCAGTCCCGGAGAACGCCAGAGAAGGTTAAATCTTAGACTGTGCATTTACTGTGGTCAATCAGGTCATTTTCTAGCCTCCTGCCCTTCTACGCCAAAAGACCAGGCTCACTAGTGACAGAGGGCGCACTAGTGAGCCACACCTCTACCACTCCTAGCTCTCCCCCTCGTATCACCGTTCCCTCATGCCTTCTCTGGGGCAGGAACTCGCTCCCTCTTCAGGTTCTCATAGACTCCGGCGCTGATGACAACTTTATTCAAGACGAATTGACCAAACAGCTTCAAATTCCTCTCGAGCCTCTAGATTCTCCCAAGACTGTTACTGCCTTAGATGGCAGAGTTCTCGCGAGAGTGACTCATCGTACCGCCCCCCTCACTCTCATAATTTCGGGTAATCACCGTGAGGATATTTCCTTTTTTGTTATCCCGTCTCCCCATTCTCCCATAGTGCCCGGTCTCCCCTGGTTACAGATGCACAATCCTCAAATTAACTGGAAGTCGGCTTCCATCACTAATTGGAGCGTCCATTGTCATTCGCATTGTCTCCGTTCAGCTAATCCGTTCTCTTCTCGCCCTAGAGTCGCTCCCTGTCAGCCTGATCTTACTGGTGTCCCTGCTGAATACCATGATTTGGCGCCCGTTTTCAGCAAGGAGCTGGCCATATCTCTTCCCCCGCATCGACCATATGATTGCGCTATAGACTTGCTCCCTGGCGCCCCCTTGCCCAGTAGTCGGCTCTACAATCTCTCACGCCCCGAGAAGGAAGCCATGGAGACATATATTCAGGACTCCTTGGCTTCCGGGTTGATTCGGCCCTCTTCCTCGCCTTTAGGAGCAGGTTTCTTCTTTGTTAAAAAGAAGGATGCTTCTGTAGGCCCTGTATTGATTTTCGGGGTCTTAATGACATCACCGTTAAGAATAAATACTCTCTTCCTCTCATTGACCCCTCGTTCGAGCCCCTGTGCTCCGCGCAGATTTTCACTAAGCTTGACCTTCGCAATGCTTACCATCTCATTCGTATTAAAGAGGGAGATGAATGGAAGACGGCTTTTAACACGCCTCTCGGACACTTTGAGTATTTGGTAATGCCCTTCGGTTTAACTAACGCCCCAGCCGTCTTCCAGGCGCTTATTAATGATGTGTGCGACATGCTTAACAGATTCGTGTTTGTTTATCTGGATGACATTCTTATTTTCTCCCGCACCCTGCTAGAGCATCAACAGCACGTCCGGTTAGTTTTGCAGAGGCTTTTGGAGAACAAACTTTATGTGAAACCTGAGAAGTGCGAGTTCCACGCCCCCTCGGTCAACTTTTTAGGTTATGTTATTGCTCAAGGCCAACTTCAGCCAGACCCTGCCAAGATCCAAGCGGTGAGTGAGTGGCCCACTCCCTCCTCCCGCAAAGAGTTACAGAGGTTTTTAGGGTTCGCCAACTTCTATCGCAGGTTTATTAGGGACTACAGTAAGGTGGCAGTTCCCCTCACCCGTCTTACCTCAGTTAGCGCACCCTTTAGGTGGAGTCAGGAGGCTGAGGAGGCCTTCTCCAAACTGAAGACTCTCTTTACTTCTGCTCCGGTGCTCAAGCATCCCAACCCGTCTCTCCAGTTTGTTGTGGAGGTGGACGCCTCCGACAAGGGGGTGGGGGCCGTTCTCTCCCAGAGGAACCCAGAGACTCAGAGACTGCATCCCTGTGCCTTTTTCTCCCGTCGTTTGTCACCAGCGGAGAGAAACTATGATGTGGGTAACCGAGAGTTGCTGGCTGTTGTGTGGGCCCTGCAAGAGTGGAGGCACTGGTTGGAGGGCACCAGCCACCCCTTTTTAATTTGGACTGATCACAAGAATTTGGCTTACCTGAGATCAGCCCGGCGGTTGAACCCACGCCAGGCTCACTGGGCCCTTTACCTGAGCCGATTTAATTTCACATTGTCCTACAGACCTGGTTCCAGAAATTTCAAGCCAGATGCGCTCTCCCGGAGGGATTCTGGTTCTGGAGACACTGAGGAACCCGACCTCATCCTGCCACCTACCTGTGTTGTTGGAGCAGCCATCTGGGAGATCCAATCCATCGTCCGTCAGGCCCAGGAACAACAACCTGACCCTGGAACTGGACCTCCAGATCGCCTGTTTGTTCCAGATTCTGCTAGATCTCCAGTGCTTCAGTGGGCTCACTCCTCCAGGCTTACTTGCCATCCTGGCTTCCACAGGACCCTCCAGTTTCTCCAGCGGAGTTTTTGGTGGCCTGGTATGACACGTGACACCCGTCAGTTCGTGGCAGCCTGCTCTGTCTGCGCCAGGGGTAAATCCTCCCATCGTCCCCCTGCTGGTTTGTTGCGCCCTCTCCCTACTCCCCAACGCCCCTGGTCACATATAGCTCTGGATTTTGTCACCGGCCTTCCTCCATCAGAAGGTAACACTGTCATTCTTACCATCGTGGACAGATTTTCCAAGTGTGTGCATTATGTACCCTTACCCAAACTCCCCTCAGCCCTCGAGACCGCTCAGCTTCTAGTGTTACATGTCTTCAGATTACATGGACTCCCTTGTGACATTGTGTCAGACCGTGGACCCCAGTTTACTTCTCAAGTTTGGAAGGAGTTTTGCAGAGAGTTGGGCGCAACAGCCAGTCTGTCCTCTGGTTATCACCCCCAGACCAACGGCCAGACGGAGTGGGCGAACCAGGGTTTGGAGACCGCTCTGCGCTGCGTCGCTGCGCACCACCCCGTCTCCTGGAGCACACACCTCCCCTGGGTGGAATATGCGCATAACTCCCTCACCTCCTCGGCCACAGGTATGTCCCCCTTCATGTGTTGCTTCGGCTTTCAACCTCCCCTGTTTCCTGAGCAGGAGCAATCTGTGGCCGTCCCTTCGGTGCAGCAACATCTCCGGAGGATGAGGGAGGTATGGAGGACCGCCAGGGCTGCGCTGACACGCACGGCAGATAGGAACAAGAGGATGGCCGATATGCATCGCTCCCCCGCTCCGGCGTATCAGGTGGGGCAAAGAGTCTGGCTGTCATCCCGGGACCTTCCTCTGGAGGTGGAGTCACGTAAGCTCTCTCCTCGTTTTGTGGGCCCTTTCGAAGTGGTTAAAGTGATTAATCTGTCTGCAGTCACCCTCAGGCTTCCAGAGTCTATGAAGATACACCCCACTTTCCATGTGTCCCTATTGAAACCGGTGACTTCCAGTGACCTCAGCCCACCTGCCGTCGCCCCTCCACCCCCCTGGATCATCGATGATCACCCAGCGTACACAGTCTCCAAGATTTTGGACATTCGACCGCGCGGACGCAGCTTCCAATACCTGGTAGATTGGGAGGGTTATGGACCGGAGGGGCGCTCCGGGATTTCGCGGGGTCTGATTCTGGATGACAGCCTTCTCCGCGATTTCTACGCGGCCAACCCGGGTAAGCCTGGTAGGATGCCAGGAGGCGTCTGTTAGGAGAGGGGTACTGTCATGGTTACTTTGAAACTTCATTTTATTGTTATGGACTTCCGGTTTCCGGGTTCCGGGAACCGGCCTTGTTGCTGGTAACTTGTCACTGCTTTCCCTGAGGTTCACCATCCCCCCACGGCGCTGCGGAGAGTTCTCACACCTGCGATTAATCACTCATCACTACTCACCTTCAAGAGACGCCTGGAATCTCTCTGCAGTGCCAGAGTTTCGCTCTTTACTCCCCGTGGTAAAGCTCCAGCGCTCGGCTCAGTATCTCTTGTGATTCTTGGATTTATTTCTGTACTTACCTGTGGATTCTCCTACTAACGTGTCTCTCCTCTTTTCCAGTGCCTCACTCTCCGCTCACCAGCAGCTCAGCTCCAGCACTCTCACCCACAAAGATTTCCCCTCACTCTCCGGACACTAGGATTCCCCCCCCTTTTTCCTGTGCACAATAAATCTCTTAAAACTGCTCCCGACTCCGCATCTGGGTTCATCCACCACGCACACACACAACACTTTAACTACAATGGTCACTTTATTCCTGGTCTGTCTTAAGCAAAGGTCATGCAGCAACCTCCTGTATCATTATATATTATGGTCTTTGTATTTTATTGTACTGTCTATGTTGTCTGGTCTCTTGGTGTTGTCTGATTTTTATGTAGATATTTTAATGTACTCTTTGTTCTATATAGCATCTATCTGCCGGGGACTACAGATGCAAATCAGCCTATGGCTACAATCTGGCACATTTACATGTCCATGTGCATTGTAAATAAATAAATAAATAAACACTCTCTACAGCAAGGCAAACATTATAAGCTAGCGCCACCAGCCTTGTGTTCCTCTTTGCAGATTAATATCGTGCTTTGAGATCTGGCCTCTTTTCACTTTGGGTGGAAGTCATATGTGAGTTCAACCCTCGACAGCCTACATACCACTTTATTTCCATTTACTACTTTAAAAAAATTTAAACCCTAACCCTAACCCCTAAGCCACTGCTGAACTTCTTATCTTTACATCCGTGAAGTGCCAGACAGGAAGGCAGCGGCCGTTAACTGAAGCTATGGCAGTCTCTAGTGGCAGGAGGTTCGTAACTGTTTAAAAGAGCATTATAGACTTGGATTTAGAGCCTATGTTTATAAAAATGATGGTTTATTCCATTAACCAACTATAAATCCCACGCCGGCTAATCTGAGAAACTAATTTAACTGTTTTAGCGATTAACAACGCGCATCCCTAGCTCAAAGTACTAAAAGGAAGCTGCAGAGGTAACTGTTACAATGGAAGCAGACCTTTTTTTTTTTTTTTTTTTTTTTTTTAAGCAGAGGACGAAGTAATATACACATTGGGAAGAAAGATGCTGACCCAGTACATCCTTTGAGTCAGGATGGAAGTGAGAGGTCTGAGGATTTCTGGAAAACTCTGCGTCCAAAGGTTAAGTGAGGAGCGTTAAATGAGTTTATGACAGGAGAACACCAGCCTATTTTAATGGCACAACAAATGCCACTATAAAAACACAAAGAGGGTATTCCAGTCAGTTGGTAGACTATGATACTCAATGGCGTAGTCTTGGAATCGGTATTAAACTCAATCTGGTCAAGAGTCTTGCTTAGTCAAAAGGTGCACAGCAAAGCAGGTTGAGATTTTTCTGATCCACTCAGCTGTAAAGCAAGCCTCATCAGGGCCAGAAAGATATTTCAACATCAGGCAACTTTAGCTCACTTAGATGAGAGTGAAGAAGCTTGAAACTTCATCTGTAACCCACACAGGACTAAAAGGGGTGACCATTATCAGAAAATCCTGGACAAGTGAAGGGTTGAGGTTGGGCTGGCAAGGAGACAGTCAGTAAGGAGGAAATGAACTTGTTTAGACCGACAGCCAGCTTTGAGTCATATTTAGGGCCAATGATAAAATAAGTTTACGTCATACAATGTTTTCAGACAAGAACATAGAGTATATAACATAGATCCTTTTCAGTTGTATAGTTCATGTTGTAGCTGATCAAGAAAATAAATAAATTAAATAAAATACACTGATGCCAAACCTAATACTCAGTAAATAGATTTTTACAGTAAGAAACAACAACAGAAATAGCAGCACAAGATAATCGCTTTTACATTCCCTGTCTAAATGGGAAACTATCATCTTATTTCATTTTTTAAAAAGGACTTATTTATTTATTTTGCAAACTGGTGTTTTTTTTTTTGTTTTGTTTTGTTTTTAATAAAATTGCCTATGTGACATTTGGTATTTGGACCATATGGATGTGACTTAGAACATACGTTGTTTTTTCTTTACAACAAAATATCAAAAATAAAAATAATGTATTGCCATTCAGCTTTAAATATTCTGATGTAATTTTGCTCAATTTCCCAGCTTTATTATAAGGCTCCCTTGGCTAAAAAATGTCCTGGGAGAAACCTGACCTGTATGCCTGCATTAATACCATACACTGTATAATAAGTGAATGTAGCCATCTCAGACTTTGAGTCAACCTACTAACAGTCATTAATGTTGAGCTGAGGCAGCTTTTGACCTCTTAGCCCACCTGTCATTCACCACAGCCACAACTATGTACATTTATTTCAGCTATAGAGATTTAAATGTGCAGTGCCTTTGCAACCAGCAAATTCACAATGGCTTTATTTTTTAACACCAGACATTGTCTTATGATTAAAATACAGGCTGTAGGGGCACAGGTGGCAGAATGGATAAGGCGCGCGACCCACATACGCGGGTGGCCCAGGTTCAAATCCAGCCTGAGGCCCCTCACCACATGCTTCTCCCCACTCTCCTCCCCGTCTCCAACCCCCCAAAAAAATACAGGCTGTAGCTGTAATCTTTAGTTTGATGCTGAGAAAAATCTAAAAATAAGATGAAATAAGTCCCAGTACTGAACTAAAATCTTAATGAGTGTTTGTGAGGCTTGTCTATTTGAAAGTATTCTTTCTCTCTGGACCATGACCACTGGCCTGACTAACTGGATTAGCAGCAAGCAGCTCATTATCCAGCATGTTATTACCAGGCCTGGTCAAACAAAGGGGAAATAGTTTCAGTATAAAGACTAGCTCTGCTGCGCGTGAGATCATGTCTAAAACTGAAACTTAAAATAAACCTTCAAAACAAAACTTTAATGAAAATAGCTTCTAGATTGGCATCATCACTACAGATTGTTTCTAAGTTTGCATATTTGTTTTAATCTGAATTCGTACAAAAAAAAAGCACTGATCAGATTTGCGAAACCCCGGAGTATCCGTTTACATTTCTTTTACACTCAAGCAAAGACTCTCATCGTCTGATATTATTCTCTACGTTTTTTTTTTTCACTTTTGTTTTACATGTTTTTGCTATGTGACCTGTCTATCCGAGTAGAAAAATACCATGCATGCATGATTCAAAGTTAGGCGAGAAACCCTTGTTTTGAATCACACAATAAAGACAAAAGACAGGGAGAGGCTGTCTGGGAAGAAGGAAGGAGATGTTCTTAACTTCATCTGTTGCAGTTATTCATTAATTAAAGCTGTTGTATTTGCGTAATAACACCTTTGTCCTACTGGTGGGTTGTTTACGCCACCAAACTCGTAAAACCTATATGCTGCATTATTTTTGACAATGCTGTTTTCAGAGCTATAATTTACTAATCCTAAATTTCAGAGGTTTTTGTATGATGTTTTTTCTTAAGAAGCAGTTAGAGGGTAAAAGATGTATGTGAGAAACTATCAATTAGGTCAATTTCCCCATAAAAACAGTCTGTATAGTCCCAGCGGGATGGTGGAGGACACTGGGTGTACTGCAGTATGCACTCACAGTACTATAAGTAAAGAAAAAAACAAACACTATTATTTTTCCCCAACCTTCTTTGAGCATTATGAAATGAAAAAGTTATACATTTTCAGCTAGTATTCCATGTCATCTCTGCATCTTAAACAAATAAAAGCTCCACATGTCTGCTGCAAAATTCTGTCTTTATAAAGAAACTTTGTCTCCTCTGTGACCACAGCAGAGGTGGAAGACAAAAGGAAGAATGGTCTCTAGAGATTATGTGTTATTATTTTGTGTGTTTATTTTTGCTTAGGGTTATTAATACCAAAGATGTTCACTGTTATGATTTTGTTCTTCATGCTGCTTTTTATGGCATGAACAAGATGGGATTTTCCAAGAAGAAAACAGAGAAATTAAAGAGCGAACAAGCTATCCTTAATTAAGGCATCTAATTACCTTTTCTCAGAACAGGCTACAGTGGTTCATACCTGTAAATTAACTTCTATTTGCATATCATTCAAAGGATTTTTGATTGTGGCTGCACAAAAACACACATACATTTAGCTTAGTAAATGCTAAACCTTCACTAATGAGCAAACATGGTTCTAAGTTTGCTTTTGCAACCAGGCACATATTTTCTACAAATCTTTCACATTTGAAAAGGTGCTTAAACACAAGCCTGGGGCAGCTTCAAACCTGTTTGACCTGCTGTGCTCCAACTTTTTAAGTGTGTTTATAAGACACTTACAAAGTCACTTTTCACCAGACATTAAACAGACAAGCGGTCATACTGAAAGAGAAAGTCCACTAAAGAGTTTTTTTAGCAGTATTTAGAGAGTTAGGCTGCTGCCAAATATGAAAGAATATGAAACAACCACAGGAAATGACCCTTATGTCCTGCCAATCCCTGAGGATTTTTTTCTCTGTAATGATGAGATGATGAATGATGATGAGAAAACAACTATGCAGTTACATCTGGTGCTTGAAGAAACACTGATTTTTTTTTGTTTTTGTTTTTTTTGTAAATTGCTTGTCACTCTAGTTGATGAAGGATTTTTCTTTAGGCTTTTCATGCCTTTATTCAGATTGAAGGGTGGATAAAGTGAGAAACTGGAGACAGAGAGAGGGTAATGCATGCAGGCCTCAGCTGTCTGCTTCAAGGACAACATCCTCCGGGGCGCAGGGACGTTTCTTAAATGGCCACCAGCACCCCTGTCTTACTTGTGCTGTTCTATTTGATACCACTAATGTGTGTGGTCTGAAAGATTATGAATTTGGGAAAAAAAATTACCTGAATCTGCTCCTAACATTAAAAATGTGATCATCATCATTCCCAGATAGTATCATTTACTGCTTTGTTCAAATTAAAAACAAGCAATGTGAAACCACCCCTACTGGTTGAAATCAAGCAACAACCTGAGCAAACTGTATATTTTGCACTAATGTGGGTGTTTTCCCAATGCAGTAAAACCAGTGCAGCTGTGTGGTGGTGGGTCCCTGTTTGGATTTTTTGGAGAAGACTGTGAAACATCTGCACTGGGATTTAATCCATAATTTTATCCTTATTCTAAAACAGTGAACATACATCACAAATATCTTTGAATGCAACTGAGGCTCCACACATTAAAGATATCTCCATGCAGGACAAGCCACAGCACCTGAAGGCTGTGGTTTCTGCTGCACTCATATAAATAATAAACTAGCTTATCATGCAGGACGTGTGCAATCCTGGTCACTTTTTTACTGTCATTTCAAGGGACTCTTTTCAGTGTCCCTGCACATCCTGCTTGTGCGCTATCAGTGTTGAATATATGACAGCCCCTCTTCAATATAAGCTGTAACCAGATAAGGAATGCTGCAGAAAAGGAATGTTGAAATTTGACATTGTTCCTCTGACACAGCAAACATTTCATTATTGGGAAAGATGAGCAAGAGAGGCGGATTACCCTTTTAAAAGTTATTTTTCCAGTTACAATGACAGGAGAGATTGAGGTGGCTGATTTTACTCAATAATGTGTTGCACACTGTTTAGAGTTTTATTATACAGTCTTCCTTTTAAGAAAGATGCAATCACAGCAGGAGGTAAGGTCAGGTGACAAAAATTCCACAGGACCTTTGTTTTGGTGCTCAGGTCAAGATAATTTCAACATGTGTCATCTATTTGAGCATGCTTGTTTACATGATCTCTTCTCTCTTTAATCTATTTTCTTTATCAATTCAATCTTGCAAGTATGGTTTCCTTTATATAGGCCTCATCATGTGTCAGTATTGGTGGTGGCAGCTTGAGGGAAAAAAAAAAAAAACAACCAATCAACAACCACTGTTCTGCATTTGTATATTAATTAAAGTAACAATCTCTAACTTGGAGTAGGCTATATTTTAAGAGAAAACCAAACTGTTTCAATTGCAAGTAATTTCAACACTGGATTTTTCCATTACATCTTTACACAAATTTGTTTGCATAGTTTGTTTGCATGAATTCACTTTCATCAACTCCAACTCACTTTGAAAGTTTGAAGATTTTTTTAGTTATCCTGAACTGATTAATTCAGGATTTGCAAGAGTCAAAATAAGTCAGCTCCTGTAAGAGAAAAATAGAGGGCTTTCCTTCATTTATTTGCATACTGCCTACGTGAATAACACTGAGTACTATGAGGCATTATAGGAAAGTTCCTCTTTGTGTTAGTCCCTGCTAAACAGGACCATAAACCAGTAAGCGTTTATCAATGGACATCTGGTCATACCACAAGCGCGCCGCGTGCTGCGTCTGCACGCAAACGTTGACGTTTCAACTGCTAACCTACATGTCGCTGGCTCTTTTTAATTCAAATGCTAAAACTTCGAAATGCAAAACTTGAGTTGTGTCTTTCAATAAGAGGTCGCGAGAGTAGGCTAAACGGGGGAATAACACTCCAAGCTACAAACAGCGTGAGCAATAACCGGATCCAGTAGTCCGACAGTCCCGGTGTGTACTGACTACAAATCAAACGCACAGTCACTTCTACTGTCGACACATATGTCAATAAATACACGAAATAGCCTACAGTAAAACAGACATTTGCCTCCACGCCGATAAAGCTTAATTTCATTTACTCAGGTCATGTCTGGTCAACGCCGAACTCCTCGTGTATCTCTACACTTAATACATCGAAGCATAAAGCACAGCCAACGACTCACAACACTGCCAACAAAACAGTGTAAGTGTTAAACTCACCGTACACGCTCCTCTACATGAGGTCGCGACGTCTCAGGCTGGATGAAATGATTAAACGAAGTCTGGCCGCCTCCTGTTAACTTCAACTATTACTTTCACTTTCGTTATGAGTAAGCAAGGGGCTGGACTAACTCACTGTGTACAGTTTGTTTGACTTTTGGTGCAGAGAAAAGGTCAAAAGTCGAACAAGAAAGATTACTTGATTTATAAGAGTGGTGTTAATTACACAGTACGGCAGCCTGTTACTGCAACATAAAAAAGAGGCACGATCACATTTTAGGGTGGTTCTTTAACCATCTTAAAATCTGTGTCAGCAATACGAAAAAGCAAAGAAACAAGGAATATTTCTTTTTGTCCAGACTTACTTGACACCAAAAGGGACAAAAATAATGACAGATTAATTGTTATTTTTATTATATAAATCATGGCCTTTTATGTATTTTTTGCCATATTTCCATTGTCTCTGGGCCAGATTTTGGACATTCAACCCCTCTTAATATAGAATTAAATTTTATTCTAATAACTCTATAGACAAATGGCACATAAAGTCCTATTTTTATTTAGATGTATCACATTTTGAAAGATTATGCATAAATTAATATTTTATGTCTTTTTTCATAAAAACATTTGTTCTTTGGGGTCACTGTTATTTCCACCACACACCACAACATGTAACTTTAGACAGATTTTTTTGGATATGTATACTTGCAACCACAGCAATAGTCATGTGACAGGGGAGCACACGGCTGGGAAGCAGACTTAGCTCCATGGGAGGAACTGAAACAAGCAAAAATCAAGGTACATTTTTGTCTATATAAAGGATATGTTTCTTGGTCATCGTTTCCAAACAGCTCATATTTCCTTTGAATGTACAAATAATGAGAAAAATAGCATTTAATATTGGATATTTTGTGCATATTTAAAGCTAACTCTAAAATAGAGATGAAAATAAAAAGTTTATTTGCAAAACAGATCATTTTTATTATGATAATAATATAATATAACCCTTTTCATGTTGTGTGATAAATATTATAAGTAAAAATATGTTGAGTTGCAATGTGATGTAGCCTCATGTACTGTGGTGACAAAACTTAACACTTTCTAATGTCATCAACTTTATGTTGCCATGAAAATCACCCATCACATTACAACCTCAAACATCCTATGTTAAGTGTTACTTAATCCTTTAATTATTCATTGAACTGGTGTAGTAGCAATATGAGAGCAAAAGTGTGGTTTTCTCAAAAGCCTGGTAAAAAGTAGGCTTCTGCTGACTGTTAGGATGAATAAATGCAAAAAGAAACAGATGTTAATAAAGAAATGGACCCTGTTGATCACAGCATGGAGATTTAATCATTGTAGCCGAACTGATGAAATTAAACCATCTTTGATTTTGAAGACTTAACATACACACACTGCAGTTTAAATGGTCCGTTTAACATTGTGCTTAGTATTAACTTTTCTGCATTTGCATAAATTAATCTACATCTGCTATAGGTTCTTTGCAGATGACACCAGAGAAGTAGAGAACACTCCTTGGGGGGGGGGGCAATAGTGATTTCTGCATAGAGAAACACTGCCAAAAAGGACATGTTTTGATCTGTTTGTGCAAAAATTGCAAAAATATATACATTCTTAATTCTTAAATTAAATTTGTGTCCTGAAAAAAGTGAAATATTCAGGCATTTTAACTTTAAAATCTAATAGAGAAATGGCAGCAAGCAGGAATTTAAAAGTCTCAATCAAAGCATGGATGAGCAGTGTAGTACTATACTCACACTCGAGCCAGCTACCGCAGCTAACACAATAGAGCCATTTCTTAGTAAAGGCTTGTTTGTGAACAGCTCATCATCTCTCGTTGCTTACCCCACAAGGTTTACTTTGTTGATAGAGTATCACCGTTTCAATTCAGAGTGTTTGTGATAAGAATTTGTGATATGTTAAAGGGGCTCAGCTAGCTTCTTAGCTCAGCAAAAGACCCCTCAACACTCTTTGTCTCCCTTCATATTACTAGATGACACTAGACACTAGAAGGCCTGCAAGACAGAGTAAATTGTGATATTGATTGCCTCCATGGCAGGTCAATCAGTTAAACTGTGGTAAAATCACATTTTAATTAAGTCTATCAATCGTATTCAATCTAAGTAGAAATTTTCTGATGATAATTCCCGTGTATAGGTCTTTATGGAACAGTACCAACTTTTCTCTGTTTCCAGTCATTCCTAATGGCAGTCCCCCACTCCCTGACCCCCTACGGACATTCATGGTTCACAGTGATTGTAAAAAACCTATAGGTTTCCCCAGCTATGTATAAGGTCAGACATACAGAGTTTGAACATTGGTTTTTACTTACAACAGAATTTGTGGTCTACTCACATTCAAGGTGTTGCACCAGCTAAGAAAGTCTGAAAGTTCCAACTCAAATTTTACAACTACCTCCAGTGGAAAGTCCTTTGTAAAATGCGATTGTCTGGGCAACGGTTATTAAAGGTGGGATAACTCAGAGCAATATGGTCTCTGTGATCAGTTTCAGTGTCTGAGATCATTTCCTGCAGTCCTTCATTAAATTATCTTTTGTTTTTGATAATTTCACCCTCCATAATGAGACCTAGAGACACAAATTTCAGAAAAAAAATAAATTATTCAGAAGTTTTTAATGAAAATCTTGCATTTTCAACCTTAGATGGAACAAAACATCATAACATTTTGACATCCAAAATCAGAACAGTATATGAATCTTTGATAGTTCAGTCAGGAACACTGGTCATACATTTAACCATTTTCTTACAAAATGGATATACAGTTTTACTTGGCGGAGAAGGCTCTGTTTAAAAGATGCTCCCTAGGTTAGTCAAGCTGCATGCTTTGACTTTGCAGGGAGCACATGGCTAGAAACCCATAATGATAAATACATTAATGATAATGGTATTGAATACAATAAAATTAGTTCAAATTTAAACCATAGTAGCAGTGTAGTAGTGAATCTGAATATGAGTGTTCAACAAGCTTTATGCTATAAAGGAGAAGGCTTGGGTGGAGGAGGTTAAGCTTTGCCAGCAGCATCAGCATGGAGCATCAGCATTAATGCAAGCAGGGATAAATGAGCAGGCAGTATGTCATATTCAAATACAGCGCATAGTTGAGAGAAAGAGCTGTGATTGCTTGTGGGAGCTGGGGGGTGATAATTAGGGCCAGCCGGCTGTCAGCTGATCCCAGCTGGGTGTATGACTACCATGTCCTGCATGAACTAATGCTAGGCTTCATTTGGTCTTAGGGGTTAAGCCAGCATTGGCATTGAGAACCACTGATTAAGAGGGTTTTATTTTTTCCTTCTGTTTATAATGCAAAGTAAGGATCATACACTTTTTAATACACGCAAGTGAAAGACGAGGATCGTCCTCCTTAGTATGTGAACAAATATTCAAAATTGTATCTGAGACTAAAGGCTTTGATTTTTGAATGGTAAAAAGAAGCCCAAAAATCCACATACATCTCACTATCCAGTTTATAAACCTGGTCATTGTTCATTTGTTATTTCAAGATAACAATGCTGATTTTCCTGTTAATCTGAGTTAGCTTCTTCAATCTCAGAAACTTTCATTCGCCACCACAGGAAAAGCCAGCATTATTACCTTGAGGTGAAGACATAAATAAGCTGAGATCTTGAGATCTTCTTTAGTGGAGAAAATTCAGCTTAGTTGTTAGTGTGTGATAAAACAAACAGCAATTACAAGCCATGGTCAAAATTTGATTTTTAATGTTCATTTCCACTTGTGCCATTTCTTGATTTCAAATTTCTGCAGTGACTTACATCCAGCATCAGGGATGGTGCAAACATAAATGTATTGCATCATAACACATTAAAAGTATACACCACAGAAACGCAATCTCATGGATCTGAAATGGAAGTTTTGTCACATGACGGCTGTCTGATGCCGGAGCCACACACACGTGACTCGACAGGAAAGGTGAGGGAAGGAGTTTGAATTTTGGTTTGAATACAGTAATGCCACATATAATGTACTAAAAAGTCTGTTCTACATTTCCAGTGATCATGATCATAAACAAATTTTAAAAAGCGGGTAACAATTAGGAAAGAAAAGGCTGAGCTGTCATAAGGTCACTTGTCAAATCTAGGATGGGTTTTCCAGTCACACTTCAGTATCTGGACCGATTGCATTCCATTTTAACACAATGGAAACTCGACACAAGTGATGCTGAGGGGTTGCAACCGAGGAAACCCAACCTTGTTTGATGTTGTAGCCTAACACACAAACAGGCACACTTTATTTCAGAGTAAATTTTACCTATAAAAACACAGGGCACTCAAAACCGGCACTGGGGTTACAATAATCTACGTTTCTGACTACAATATAAAAAAAGGCTTATTCCAATTCAGTAACAGTGATCATCTGAAGACGAATGTTTGCATCATTCAGATCACAATGAAAGAGTTCATGTGGCTCCTATGTGGACAATATCAATCTAATCAGTAGCAAGTTTCTTCAGTTTACTTCATGCAAGAACAATACAACAATTATTCCACTAAAACTACTAACAAACAGGTTAATCTAGAAAAAAAAAACCAAAAACATTCACAGATAAGTTTTTTTCTCACATTCATACGTAACAGACCAGACATGCATGCAAGAGGGGTCAAAACTGAACACAGTGCAAAGGAGGGACAGCTTTTCTTTGCTTGTGTTCAACAAACTGCTCATTTAATCACATACAGGCTGTGTGCTGCTGCTATAAAGTCAGGGGAGCTATTCCACCAGTTGATATGAGACGTGTGATCCTTGTACCCTTTCTGCCAGGTCTAATATGTCACGGGGTAGAAGGCAGACTTTGAAACATGTAATTTGAATTACATAAAGTGCTTCTGTCAAAAAGAAACAAACAATAAAAACAGTACAAAAACGGTTTCCAGAAAAGAGGTATCAAAACAATGCACTTGGGGATGTGGAGGACACTGGTGTCTGCTAGACATCAGACAGGGTTCCTGCAGAACAGACGAAAGGGCGGGGGTTCTCTTAAAAAAAAAAAAAAAAAAAAAAAAAAAATGAAAAAGAGACGATTTTAGAGATGAGTGGATGTAAGGAGGGCCAATTGGCTGAGATTTAACCCAGGATGAGGCTGGACTTGCCTCCTGGAGGATTCCTGCGGCCAGAGGGTAGTCCTGCAGCAGACTCCTCAGCTGGAGGGGCCTCATCCTGCTGCGCTGGGGCCACTTCAGGCTCAGCAGTACTGTTTTCTAAACACAAAAACAGTTTTGTTTGGAACTATTAACAAGGGATCAGTCACTAAAAGTTTCCCACACAAACGGGTTCTGCATATTTGATGTTTGCCAGCTTTGTCTGAATTGTTTGCTGAATCGCTCATATTGCCCCAAGCGATCAAACCATTCATCCGGTGAAGGTTAAGGTACATGCTTTGGCTTTCAGATGATCAACTTCCCATAAATGGAGTGCTTTTCCCCTTCTGCTTTTTCCTTATACATTAGTACATCAACTATATAGCTGTACTGCAATACAAAAATCAGTGCTGTTTCTTCATTATTTCAACATCTAAACTGAATCTTTACAAGATTCTTTTTAAAAGCAAGACTCAGTCCCATTTCTAACTTTTACCTCTAGCCCTACCCCATGTTTTCAACTGCCCTCCTACTCAACATACAAAACATACTTATAAGGGGAAGTACTCCCCTTATGAAACGGGATGTGTCCTCTGTAGTAATCAACAGCATTTGGGTAAACAAACATGACAATGTTACTAGATAATTCGACAATGAGACATTTTCAAAATGCTTTTTGAAATTAATAGGACCATAATGCATTTAAATATGTTATTTACTGAGAAACTAGGTACAATTTTTATGCTTGAGTCATGATGCTGATGATTCCCAGGGCATTCTTGGAGAGTTCCCATAACACTGGGTTTGAAGTGGGCCTCAATTTCAAGGGCCATGAGCTCCCCAAGATGCAAATGTAGGGCTAAGTGGTAGGGACAAAGTGTATACTGGGATGGAGCCCAAAGTCCACCCAAGCTAAGCTACACATATTTAAGGGGATACTTCAACATTCTGGCAAATTCGCCCATTACCATAATTTCTATAGTCTAAGTAATAGGTTCGTTTCCATTAGTTGTCGGTGCAAGCTGTTTCTAGATCTGGGGGGACTGATATACCAGCTGTACAGCTAACGCTATGTTAGCAGACAGTATTTTTTGCTTTCCCTCTTTAAACTCATCAAATACACAATCCGACAACTCCAAAATGCTCTCGTGGACAAGTTGAGACCTGCAAATTCACCACGCTATTAAATAATAACATGTAATTATGTAACATTATGACGCATGAAGCAAATACTTAGGACTATTTCTTGAGTAAACCACTGGGCGAAGTGACACAGTGCAGCAGCCATGTCTGAAGTGTAGTTCTGGCTTTGCATTTAATTTTAAACATCTCCGTCTCGTAATGTTCCATGATTATTTCATAGCGTGGAGAATGAACAGGTCACAACTTGTCCACAAAAGCGTTTTGGAGTTGTTGGATTGTGTATTTGATGAGGAAAAGCAAAAAATACTGTCTGCTTACATAGTGTTAGCTGTGCAGCTGGTATATCGGTCCCCACAGATCTAGAAACAGCTTGCACCAACAACTAAAGGAAACAAACCTATTACTGAGACTATAGGAATTATGGCAATGGGCGAATTTGCCAAAATGTTGAAGTTGAAGTCCCTTTAAATCAAATCTGCCAGCGATGGCTGTCATTTCACATGACAAAAACAGAAAATCATAGTCTTTCCTGAACCTTCGGTCCAGCATTTTTTAAGACTTTTAAGTTGTGAATATTTAAACCTTCCTGAAAAGGATGATTGGTATTTGTTGGTACAGATTGTCTGACTAACACTATGACAGCCTACATGTACGTTATTGTTGGCTTGGTAATATTCTGGTTCAACTCAAAAGGGGTTAAAATTGAGTAACAATCCAAATGATAGTAAATAATTCAGCATTTTAATAACATTTTCTGACTTATTTTCAAGCAAAGTGACAACACATACTGTATAAATTGATGTAAGCATGTATGAAGAAGTATGTGTATTGCTTTCATGTAGGTGCAGAAAACAACATAAACATTATAAGATGTTTTATGTTACACAAGTTATTAAGTTTAAGAATACTGCTTTGTCATTAACATTTAAAAATATACACTTACCATTAATGTGTGCACAATTGTCTCCATCCTAAAAAAAAGAGAAAAAAAGCAGTCAGTATTTCATAAACTGTCACAATTAAAGAACAAGAAATTCTCTACCGTATCCTCATTTCTGATGGTGAAATGCAGTCATGTTCAAACAGTATCATGAATTCTAAGTAGGCTCTACTTAAATTGCGTCATTTGACAGTCTCTTTTTCCTTTGAAACTGACACACAATTGACTAGTATGGCAAATTAAGAAATGATGAAGTGAAACCTAGATCCTTCGTGATAATCATAATAATAGTTTGTTCCTCTTTGGCTTCCTCATAGTTTTTTGTGCTTTACAGTTTGACTTCATGTCTTTCCAAAGCTTATGACGTAAGGCCCTTCCTACCATGGCAGGGGCATCTGTGGAGTGGTTGATGGTTTGATTTCCCCCTCTTCTCAAGGGTGCTGATGACTCACCACACAGAACACCTGTAGCACTGCCACCTGCAGGAACAAAGAAGAAACAGCTCAAACTAACAGGCATGAAAACATGAGGTGCAGAGACACTATCCAATAAATTCCACAGATTTTTAAACAAAGCTAAATGTCAGTGAAACATGTAATCAATCAGATCACTACACCCCTGCATGTTTTTGTTTTCAAGCAAGTTGGATGGAGTTGAAATATATGAATGTATAATAGATTGGCTACTCGTCGTTCTTAACCCATCCAAGTAATATTCCTTTCATATTGAATTTTCAGGATGTTGCTTTATTTCCTGATCTCATCAAATCCTTTGAAAGTCAATCATTACAGGATCAAACAAACGTAAGTGTCTTTGATTACGTTTATGCTTTAAAAAAAAAAACTTTGGATAAAAAACACAGCAACAATAACTTTGTCCTAAGCAAGGAAAATTATTCAGTTATTTTTATGATCAAACAACAAAAAAAACAAAGTCATGAGGGTGTCACAACTAATCTTCTGGGCACCACAAGTACCCTGAAGCATATTTCACGTCCTTCTATCAAAAGGTTATGGTGCTGGTTTAGCCTGAAATACCAAAAAATGTGGAATGACAAGCTGGCAGACCAACATTGTCATGCCTTGGTGCTGGCATATCCAACAAAATTGTTGGAAATGCAAGTACAGATATAAATGAAACAGCAGTTCATGAAATAACAATATACTGTATTATAATAGGGAGTTATTTGGTACTCTGGCTTGCTCCCACACTTAACAGACATGCTCATTAAGTCAGCTGGTGGCTCTAAATTGACCATAGCTGTGCATGTAAGCTAGATGCTTGCCTGTCTCGTTTGCCATTTTCAGACTGTGTTCTGCTGCGTGCGTGTCACACCCGTCCACTCCAGCTCCTGCTGTAGCGGCTTTCACACTAGGCGTTTCCCTGCTGTCAAAGTCCTGTTTTACTTCAATGAGCCCCTCAAGTGACTTGATTAATTGTATAGTGGAACCATGCTTGGAACTATTCAAAATAAAAGTATTCTGTACAAACAAAGGGAGTTTCTCCAAAGAAACGCATAACTGGGCTTTTACTTTGAAAACACAAACCGGAAGTGTGCTCATACTATGCTTATTGTTCCTGTGACGTATTGTGCATTAAGAGCTTGGTAGTAGAAGTTTAAAGAATAACTTTATTTAAAGGACTCATATCAGTCTGCAGCCTTCATCAAGGTTATCAAGAAACAGATTGCAAACATATTCTCCAATGTGGACGTAAAACAAGTTAAATATGGCACTTTTTTATAATCTTCCTGTCTGTTTTGGCCGATAACCATGTGTAACATGTGGAATTAGTAGAAAACACTTCAATTCTCTAGATTCTCCGCGTGTGAGAAGTACATATCAGGTGCTTGAGACGCGGTGCTCACACAGGCAGTCTGAGGGCCGTGGCTTGTTAACATGCAAACAAACGTAAAATCGAGCCATGTCCCACCCAGTCAGAAATGGGCTTTGGTACACCAGCCCTGTGACTGTTTGACAACCAGTCCAGGGTGCACCCTGTCTTTCACCCTATGGCAGCTGGGATAGACTCTAGCCCCTTGCAACCCCAAATGAGATAATCAGTGTAGATAATGAATGTCTGAATCACAATACCAGATAAAAATGTTTTACACAATCAAACAAATTCTGAAAATTACACAAATGTTTTTAGAGTGAGCAAAATGTGTAAACACAGACAGCAGTTTTTTTCAGATACCACCCTGCCAGCTGCCTTGTAAAATTTCTGCTGAACAAGCAAAAGTATCAGGAAAATTTACTGCAGGTGAATGGCATAGTAAAGGCATGTGTATCATGACAGGTGCACTTGTCATGCACATAAGAAAAAGCTTATTGCTGCTGCTGATACTACAAATACAGGTATCTCTTATTTATTTGAAGTCTCCTGCTGTGAGGTGCATAAGTCAGCAGACAAAGATTTTAGAGCAGGCTGTTTTTGAACTTTTCATGAGTAAATAAAGGCTACAGAGAGTTTGAGGAAATTTGTAAACTAAAAAATATCCCAATGCCCATTAACCATTGGTCTTTTTTATTCACAAACATCATACAAAACTATGACAATATGCAAATTACACCTAGGGTATCTATCTGATAAATCCTTCAAATTTGCACTTTACACCTGATGCGGATCATTAAAAGAGCGTAAGAATTACATTGTGTTAAAACTAGTTACAGTCCTCCTGCTCAGAGCGCTCTATAGAAAAGCATCCTCTGAATACTAAAATCAAAGAAAGGGTCACCGTGCCAGATCTTTCACAGTGTGGAGTGTGGAATTTACTAGAACTGGATAACTGAGGGTGTTGTGTTTGTTATAACAAAGGAACTGGAAGGCGATATGGGGAAAGTACAGCCTCCAAAAGAGGAAGCTTGACTCTCGCAGCACACTAACGTCATGTCCTGACCCCGACTGCTGGACTTTTCAGTCTAAAATAGCTTCTCCCACACTTTTCTACATGCTTCCTATTGTGCCTCTGGGAAATTTCAGATTCCCTTGATTAAGTATTCATTTCAAATGTCATTTTACAATACAACTATTCAGATCATGACAGTTTGCACCAGAACCATGCTTCTATGTGCTGCTGTGTAGGCTTTTTTATTAGATCATCAAGCCATTTGTACATTGTACATTTTTTCATCTTGATCATCATAATAACAATGACAATGACACATTAGTGTCATGACATACACTATCTTAGTGAGGGCCGCACTTTTTCTCAGATTAAAAAAGGCTACTTAGAAATGATAAATATAAAAATGAACAGCAAGTATATGCTGCTGGAGTGATACAAGAGATGTTTTCGGATGTTGACATTTACTAAATGTGAGAAGTAAAAGGAGGAATAGAAAATGATTCAGGGAAGAATGTGTGAAATGTCAGTGGGTAGCCTGCAAGCATAGACCATATCTTTAACTATCCTTATTAAGAGCAATTGTGTTTGTTGCTCAAAGACCATAAAAGTTTAGTAATTGTCCTGATCAGGAGGAATTATCTTTTAAGGGTTTTTTTTTGTTTATGCAAGGCTTTAACTCCAAAACTGTGTATTAAATTTTACTTTATCTCACAATCTTACGTGCAAGTTTGGTTGGTGTGAATTTTGCGGGGGATAATCTAAAAACAACTGTGTTTACACTCTGTGGAGGCGGTAGAATCTAAATATGGGTTTTGCTAGTTTGACTGGTTTACAATCATGGAGAGTTTGGACTAAAAACAGAATGCCTGCAGATGCAAAATGAAATTAATTCCCATGGAACTGGAGGTATGAAGTGGAAAATTAAACCTAACATAATCTTGAGCTACAGAAAGGAAACAGGGGTAGAAAGTAACTAATTATATTAACTTAAATTTCTGTAACTGAGTAAATGTCCTAATTGAGGAATGGATTGCTGTTTTTTATGTGAGACATGTTTGCACTATGAATGAAGTTATCCATTGAGTTGGATTTCCTGTCTGTGACTTTTGGTCCTTCTAAAGGACGCATCGTGCGTATTCTTCATCAGTATACATTGTCTTACTATGAGGGTGACTCTGCTTTGTTCTTGCAAGAGGAAAGTTACTGTAGCTCTGTCATACTGTAAATTACTGAACACTTTAAATGTGTAGTTGACCTACAGTATATGTAGTGTGGAACAATATAGACACTTTTAAGTGTTAAATTGAACTCTATATGAGTTTATTATACAAACTGTCAATTTTGCTGTGCATTTTACTTGATTTTAGAGGTGTGACTTTACATGAACAACCTGGTTGGAGATCTATTCTCTTCTTGTTCTTGCCAATCAGGAAAGATTATATTTTGCTGTACAACTCTTCAGTAGCTACTTAGTACTCAGTACCTTAAGTAAGCTTTAAATTAAATACTTTTTACTTGAGTAGATTTCTGGATTAGTATTTTTACTTTTACTTAAGGAAACTTTAACCAGAGTAGCTGTGCTTTTAATTGAGTACAACAGTCGTGTACTTTCACTTCTTGAAATCAGAGTATTAAAAAGGGAAAAAGGTGATATGGAGAGTTTGAGTGTGAAAGTAACAGTGGCTCATAAAAAAAAGCTTGGCAAATAAAACAAACTTTTCAAAAGCTTCCAGTCCATGAGGACATTGATAACAAGTTGCTGTACGTCACAAACATGCCAGTACTTGTCCTCTGTGGCACTGGCATACAGACATAACACCGTGCACCATAGTCATGTAAAACCATAGCTGGTCCATACCTTTAATTTCCTGGCAAGATAGAGATTGACGATCTAAGCAGTCCCACCACAGGGAGGGAGGAGAGGAGCACAATGGAGGTGAAACCTGTAGCCTGCAACTTCTTTCACTGTCTCAACTAGTGAAATATTTTTATTTTTTATGGTTTCAAGTTTTTATATGACCGGACCAACTAATCAAACTTCAGAGCACTTCAATGTGGCATGTCAAGAGATAATATTTAACAGTGCCCATGCCTGGAACCATACCTGATGTTGATATGGGCGCTGTAGCTGATAAACTTAACCTTGCAAAGAAGATGGATACGCCCATTTCCATATTTCTCACTGGTGAATCCATCTTGAAAAGCCCAGCTCTGAACCGTTTGGGCCCAGTTAGAAAGTGACAGGACCAATCAGCGACGAGGGGCAAGCAGAGTTGTGACGTAAGCAAGCAGCAACAAGAGGCCAGTGCAATTATGGTGGAAGACATTAGCGTGGATGCTGCTAAAGCGCAAGTTTTATCAGGACTTGATGACATCACTTTGTTAAAAGGACAAAGAACAGCATTGAGATGTTTTCTTGTCAAAAACGACAAAAGTCGTGTACGGACATGTCTACAGTCGCCATGGTTCGCGTTAAGCAGTTCTGTATGGAGTTTACTCCTTTGGTAGGGGCGTAGCTTGATAGCAGCTATGTCACCTGTTTTTTGCTCTGATTAGCTCATAAAGATGTGACAGACAGAATGTTCATCCAATCACCCTCAATGGTTTTTTTTTTTCAAAGGCTCTGCTCTTTCCCAAACGCTGTCTTTAAGTAATTTTCCAGATGGATGTGTGAAACAAACCCATCTAGCGTGCCAGGTTATGATAACTGTCTTCTAATGCTGAAGAATAATGCAGATGTTGTAACATCATTATCTGATTTTGTACAGAAATAAAGCAACATGTAGTTGGTAAAACTGCAAAAAAACCATCCATTTCAATACCTGCAGTTCAGCAAAATTTTAACACTGACAACTTTTATAATTATTTTCTTTTTTCAAACAAAGTTACTTGTAAGAACATATTTTTATAATTACAGTCTAAATGTGTCAAGATATAAAGGATAATATGAAAATGAAAATGCAAACCTTGTATCATTTTTACTTCATTAGGTTTTTGTTTCTGTTTTCTTCAACACTTTGCTGTTTAACACTCACAGAGGAAGTGAATGAACCAGCAATGGACAAGGATGACTACTCAAAAAATATGTATTAAGTTTGTTTAAAATCTTTTTTCTTCTCAGATTTGAGTGTTTAAATTTTGTGATGAATCCTGTAATCTAGTGAGGGCCTGAGGCAGCTCAAATCTTCATGAATATTTCAGACGTGTGCATGTTGAGAGGATCCTGATTAGTAGAGCAACATCACTGACTGACCAGGAGAGAAATCAATAGATCTCTTTGGGATTCAAATTCAAGGATAAGTGAATGTTATGTTCATGAATGCAGCTGTCTGAGGTTTTTCTTTTAAGCAGCCTTGAAAGAAAGGTGATATGTCCAGCAGCAACAAAAAACCAGCAGTAGAATTTGTGCTGTGGATTTGATTTGTGGAATGATGTGAGGAATTGAGTCTCTAAAGTCTAGCCCCTGAGGCAGAGTGTACCTGGTGGGTTGTTCCTGCGATTGGCATAAGGGTCCTCTGGTTCGGCAAAAACACTGGAGGCCATCTTGTTTTTCCGGGCAGGGGGCTTCTCTTCATCAGTTCCAAATGAAATGTTTGAGCCGCCACCAGGAGGGCGTAAAACTCTGGAAAAGAGAGGAATATTGATAGTGTTTAAACAAGCACATTTTTCAGTGGCCTCTTGTCTCAATTTTACATTATTAATTTAGGATGACAAATTTACAAAATAAATCCAATTTGATTTACTGTTTAAACAACTGTGTCTATAATAATCAATTTCTACTAGGTCAATACTACCCTTTAGATACATTTTAAGACTTAAACAGCCTACCAGACAGATCTGTCTTAACACATCAACTTGACTGCAGAATGATTTCATATTGATAAATCTTTTGGTCCCGTTTAAAATGTAGACATTACTGAAAAAAGCCCATTTAGTACGAGACTAAATGAAACATGAAACAGTGAAGCACACACTACACAATCCAAAAGACCTTTTTGAATGAACTTACTTTTGTGTCAAATTACTTAAAAGACTCCTTATACTGTTAATGCTGTTATATACCAAACAGTCATTAAATTATGCCCCTTAAAGCAACCAAAAAAATTATTCTACAATGAGTTAGGAAGTTACTTCATGTTCACCAAGTAATTCTACCCCATATGTACGACTGAAGAAACAGAGTGGTGGTGATATACTGGTGTTTTGTAGTAGAACTACTTACCACTCAGTTAACATAAGGGGAGTACTGAAGTACCACCACAACAATGTATGACTTCAATAATAAATTTAAAGAAGAATTATCATCTTCCTGGCCATGCAGACAGAAACTGAAAATGTAGATAGATAGATAGATGAATCAGACAACACATGGGGTTCTTATGTTATGGCCGATTAGTTTATTTACCAATAAATTGTATTTTTCCCCCTAAAATTAAAAAGTAACACTAGTAACAGCATTCCCACTGTGACCACAAATATTAATAAAAAACAATTTTTTTGTTTTTCTCCTTAATTTTATGGTTAGGCTTAGGCCTGAATAAATCTCACTAAAACATTGCATTGCAAAAATCCAAACAGGTGTTTTTTTGTGTCAAAAATGTCTTATTCCAATTATTTTAGGCAACATTTACCTGATAAGTAAAAAAACTTCTGGATGTTACATTTAAAAATTAGGTCAGCAATGCTTGTAAAAAGTAAAAATGTCTGCAAATTTCACTTGTTGAGTGTCTTGAAATAAAACTAAAAATAAATAAAACTAATGATCTCAAAACACTCCAGTAGAATTTACATGCCCTTTGGTATTATTTTCCCTTACTGCAAGCATTTCATGCCTTATTTTTTTACTCTTATATGTTGAAATATGACTTGTCTGCACATGTTACATGGATTTGGGGGGTTATAATAAAGATAAGAAGATACTGAATTGAATTTAGTTAGACAAGCAGTTGCTTAGATTTGAGTTTTAACAATCTGATATGAGCTGAATTGCTTATTTAAAACTCTGTAAATATTTCAAATGATATTCCTCCAGTTTCAAAATTACTGGGACACCAGTGATGTAAAAACATATCAAGCTAAGGGTAATTTCAGGTGTTTTATTATCCAGAATCCTCGTCGCCATGGTCTCAATGAGGTTAAATGCAGGACAGACTGACAGAGGATGTCCATTGTACATTACTGATCATCATGATAACTGATCTGAGGTCCGCGTGGGCCCCACCCAGCTGAAATGACTGATCTGATAAATTATCCGTTGTTGGAAAATAAACAGGATGGACGAGTAAACACAAACGCATGCCAATACATATAATTTTACGTTTTGTGTCGAGCTTGCTGGTCTCAACAGCTTGCTAATTAGCGTCTCTGTCTATAAAAGGCAGAGTACATGTGTGCTATCTTGCTAGCTAACGGTGACTGTGTGAATGGTCTATTCCTAACCAGACAAAACGGGAAGGTGTGGTGCTGAGCTAATCTTAGCATCATCCTCCAGCGTCCAGCATCTTCCAGATAATAAGCGGCTAAGTAATATAAAAGAAATGGGGTGAGAATAAAACGGTCAGTAATCTTCGTTAACCATTGTAGTCATCGATTTAAAGGCTGCTGTACTTTTACGCTTCATATTGAGGCGCTGGAGCGGCGCCTTTTACCTTGAACTGCTTTTTGAGCCTGGCTCCATCCCCTGAAATGTCGTGGTGGTCGTCATTTTGATTGAGAAGTCTTTGAGCTTTTATAAACGTAAGAGGAAATACACGATATACACTCTGATAAGCAGCACTTTACCGCCTCATCATTGTCTATACCAGCCTGTGGTTTCCAACAATCAACCTGCCTCGAGTCTGACTGGATATTTGTCAAGCTGAATAAAATTACATTAAATACTTCCGGATACATTTTCAAAATAAGATATGACAACAGTAGAAAACCGTCGTATTGGCGATTTAAATGTAATTTCGAACTCGACTCAAAATACTTGATCGATAAATTAAACAGCATTTTACTTTATAGAGAATAGTTTCGTTGGAACTTTGCAAATACACAGAAATTGACACGTTTGAACCGTAATCTGAAACAATTATTTTAGTATTTCCGGCCACTTTCTGCATTCTTTATTTAAAATGCTCCTTACTACACCATGTCTTTAGAGATGCGGATACACTGAGGAGGGGGCCTCACTCAGACTTTAAAAACGACCCCTCCTGAAACTGACACATTATAAAGCTTGTCATACACATTTGAAGACATAAATGCAAGGAGATTCAGTGAGTCCTCCACAATTTTTCCACATGCATTTAAACAGCTTTTTAAATGTCATACTTCATGAAACATTATTTTTAACTAATATCAGTGGTGGACAAATAGCAAGGAGAAGCCGTATAAAGCTATAGTTGTTTAATGCGTAGTCAAACCAAGGGTAATTTGAAAAATCTTTCAAGAGCCTTTCTCTATCCAAAGATATGAAACCAACATAAAGACGACCATAAACTACAGCCTTTCATAGGCGTAATAAGTTCCACATTTATGGTCATTTATGTGAGAATTTTTTTTAAGAAATAAATGCATATTTTAGGATGAAGAGCCTTAAAATAATCCTTTCATTGTTTGGCGGCATCTAGAGGTCTCTTGCTGCAAGCTTAAAAAAAAATCAGTAGACAAAATATTTTCACAGACTACTTTGATATAAATCTGTTTATTAACACCAATTCATGCATCTGTAAAAAAACAACAACAGAGACTTGTTTAAAAAAAGACTCAATTTATTCCAATATTACATTTTCATAACTGCTGTGAATTTAAAACGCAGGCTTCCTAGACAACAACAACAAAGTTCAGCCTAAATCAAAACCTTTATAACAGTATAAAACAAATGCAAGGACCAGGGAATTTTCTCCAAAATGTTACAGAAAAGAACTTCATAAGCTTTTCATTTATTCTGCAAACTGCACATCTCTGACATGTTAACATAGAAATGACAGTGTGATCAAATCAGTCTACACCAACTGTGCTTCTGCATTGGAACTTTTGTGAAAATAATCCACTGGATGTTGTCAACACTGATCATGAACATTTGAAGGGCATAACAGACGTTCAGGGAGGAAAAGAGGGGGTAAGGGTGTTCAGAAGAAACAGTCTTTAAAGAGAAGAGCCTCCGGTTTGCTGTTGGAACACGTCAATTGTATCTTCATCCTCCATTTCTAGCTGTAAGATCAAATAAATCACAGTGTTAGTTGAGAACCTTGTATGACACCAGTCTCATTAGTTTGATGGGATTCTAATGACAACTGCTGTTGTCTGAAGTTAGTCTCAAACCTCATTTCATTAGACCTTTTACACAGCACAATAATTTAGAGTATAAAAGAAAAACAAGACTGACTTTTGCCCTATCCATACAGGATAAGGGACATCTAAAGTCCAGAAAACTGTAGGTATTACTAGTCCCATGCAAATAGGGCATTTGTTGTACTGATGCTGTATATTGTAAGCACTTGTAAACCTAACACTCAGCATACATCTAAATGAGATATTTTTACTGGATTCAAGGACATGAAGCGGCAGCTCAACTGCTGCTAGGACTTTGATCTGTTTATAACTCTTCATTATTTTCATGTTTATTCTTTGTTGTTTTATAAGACCCAAAAACATCACAAATCCTGGACAAGCAGAGACAAACACAAAGCTTGGCTTTACAGCAAGTGTACAGAGGAGATTGTGTTTGAATACAGCAGCTACACTTGGAACTTTGAAGGTTTTACTACTAACTACTGACCCAAAAAAACATGGATGTTTTTATGACAGTTATAAATGAAAGGTTAACTGTTTTGTTTTCAAACATATTATGAAAGCCGAGTTATCTCAGATAATAAAATAGGTCCCAAATAAAATTTGCCAAATCATTCCCTAAAAACATATGAACACATGCTGCCTGACCATAGGCAGAGAACAAGTGTTGGAGACAAGCAAACAAGCCAGTCCAATCATTCAGCCGAATCGAAGGATTAGAGAGGCGTCCTGCTTGGATATAAACTAAAGTTCATATGGGAGTTTTTCGATTTTAGAAGCTGAATCTTAATTAATGTTATGAGGCTTAGAATAATTTAAAAGCTGCCAGTTAACACAAATGAAACTTTAATGACTGTCTCAAACTTCCTTGGTTGTAGTAAATTCAACTAAAGCACATAGCTGCTGATTTGGTCATATGTTGGTCCCAGGGCAGGGCTGAGCTATGCTGAAGCCATATTCATGCATATAATGCATGAAATCTGATTTAAATTTAATTTGAATGTATCGACACAAATGGTCTTAATGTTATCAGGGGACTGGCAGGAATAATTCTGTGGAAGGGTTCTGCAGTGTTTTCCCTACCTTTATATTAGGGGGGCGCCCCGCCCCCCCCAAACGTCACCCCCTGCCCCCTTTGAAGGTCGAGTTAATTTTATTGAATTGTAGCTTCTATAAAGCACCAGATCACAACAGAAGTCATTTAAGGATACCTTCCCTATAGAGCAGGTCTATACCTTGTCCCTTTATTAAATAAACTAAATAGCCTCATGTTATTTATCTTGTTTACAGGAATGTATGTAATTTCTGAGTCCTGGTTTTCTGCTTGTTTCTTCTGACTTCATGAGCAGAGCTGAAAAACCCACACGCTCACTGACACACTGCAGCCCCGCTCCCTCCTCCCCATGACAGAGCCTGATTCACATGTGTGCTGGGATGCTTTGACTCAGTATCATAAGAGAGAGATCTCCAGTGCAGCTAGTTTATCCACTAAAGTTGTGTTTGAACCAATGTCCCGCTTGTTTTACATCCGAGATAGTTAAACGAGGGCTGAAGTTTGGCGCAAGTTTTTTAAATTCTTGCAACAAGTCTGACACTTGTATGTGGGAAAATCCTGCAATCCCCTGCTGCAAACTGACAAACTGGTGGGAAACGTGGTTAAAATCAGCGACAGTTGGGTTCCCATCCGCACCAGCTCCCTCCTGGTCTTCTCACCACAGCAGGCAGAAATACGCACGGTCCCTCACAGGTGTGTCAGGGCAGGTGAGCCGTGAATATCGGAGGGGATCAGTTTCTATACAGACTGACTGAGCGGCCCATCTGCAGGTCAACTGACGATCATTTTATTATTTTAAAATTCATTCATCCAGGATCAATAAACTGGTGGACGGCCCTTTTTGTCTTTTAATTCCTGGCATGCATGTCAATCAATAATCAATAAATCATCATTAAGAACATCTACCAAAATACATAATCTTACCTACTGTAAATACAATTACAATAAACGGTTTCTTAAACAATTATTTGGTTATTTATTTGTTAAACTGTTCAGATGTCAGACTCATTTGCATGTGAGGAGGCCTTTTGACACAGTTACTCCTGATGTGGTAGGTAGACAAAAAAGCACCCCCCCACACACACACACTCTTTTACACTGTTCTGTAAAAATTCATTGTGGGGCTGGGGTAAACAGATGTACGATACAAATATTTTGTCTCTTGTTGCAAATGAAAATGTTACCTGTGAAGGTGTGTCTGTTTCATTGATGGGCTGACCATCAAATCGAAATCGTATTTGCCTTATCGCCAGGCCCTGTGTGGACATGGAGAGAAATAACAGGTGTAAGGCACTGGAAAAAATGTCAGCTTTGCAGGTCATCCTGGTGACCTGGGCATTAAGGTGCTTACTAGGAAACACAAAGCCCAATGCTGGCCTGTTGCTACTCTTGACTTTGCTCTCAGTTGGCAGCTACTACAGGTAAGACTTCCATTAAAAATTGTATTCTACAGTGTATAATACAACTTCAGCCGCATGAGATATCACAATTAATAATGGTCTGTTTTATATTTGGCCAAAACTCCCTTGACCCTCAGTTGACTCCTTGGTCTCCAGTTTAACTTCTACATATTCAGTCTGTCACGGTTTTAAAGAACAAGATGGTTGTAGTTGAAGGTAAAAATGGTTGAATAGCATTTTTACCTGCCGTTCACAATAAGCTTTCATTAGTTTGCTGAGGGGAGTGTGCCTTTTGATCTTGAATTGCACGACGGAGCCATCCTGCCCTGCCACCTTCAGGTTGATGTGCTCATTGTTCTCCGTCTTCACTCCCTCCTGCAGACAAGGAACGTTAGAAGAGAAATTAAATGCTTCCAATGAGTATTACAAAAAAAAAGCAACACAAGGAGCTTGAAATAAGAGGGACGAGTAATTTCTGTGCACCAACCATTCACAATTAAATTTTGTGCACGGCATGTACCGAGGACACAACGATTTATGACTCCAAAATGAATAGCTAGACGTATATTTTTCGCTGTTAATGTGATATTGTCTGACTTTTGCCACAATGAACAGTGACATTAGGGCTGTAGAGTTTACTGAGATTACAAAAGGAGCTGTATCCCAATTAAAAGTTAGCGTTAGCATTAGCCAGCTCCAGCAACGGTCTTCCACTTATCAATGACCTATCACATAAAAAACTCTCAAACACGGGGTTAAGTCAAATCTAGCTCACACCAACACCCACCATCTATCGCCTGCATTTAAGGATATGCTGTTTAGTGCACAGTAGCACATCTTTTATCAAACACTTTTCGTCTGAGCTCGTAGGATTCATTTCGACCCTTTTAAAACAGCAGCCTCTTATCGTTTTTCACGTCATAGCTTTCTTTGTCTTGCTTACACATACAATCACAAGTTTGTGAAAGGCACGTTGATACCAGTGATAGTATTATTTCAGGGGCGTTGACATGGTGTATATAAATATACCAAAAATCAATACCTTCCATGCAACCCGGGTACAGGCCAAATTAGCTACGTTAGCTTATTATGCTAAATTCACCCGCTGGGCTAGCTCGTCAGCTAACACGGTGCCTCTTGTTTAGGTTCTCTGCTATCGCAACCTACGGTGAACAGATCTCACGTGCGACTTTACGGGGGTCATCTACAGAATGACAAAACCATCTTGGGACACACTTGAAAAAATATATAACCATCTCCTCACCTTGGGTTTTTCATCTGCCATGGCTACTGTTGTGTATGTCTGCGTTTGTTCTTTTGCGGCTGCGCTGTCGGGCGCGCCACTTTCTGCGTCAACTCTCTTCTACGTCGGCACGCTGCCGCGCTAAGCGTGCACTGAGCCAATGGTGAGAGTCCAGTCCGTGCCGACGTCAGGGAAGACTTCATTAAACGTTACACAAACGTTCATTTGGACAAAAGTGTGTGCTGAAACCGCGAACTGAATGTCCGATGCCCAAGTCGAGGAAGGGGCCTGAAATTAGTGAATGGGGAAACTTTTTTTTCTCAAAGCCATAGCTGTCATAGGAAAGGTTATTTTAACAAGAGAACACATTCATTTCTTAACTTTTAAATTCACGAAAAAGTGAAAACATTTTTATACTTAAAAACCAGAGTGGCAAGGTTTAATTCATTTTTATTGTTTAACTTAAACTGTTATAGGGTGAAACAATTGTTAGAGTTGCTCAAAATAATAGCAATAGCAGCATTTCACACCTCAAATGACACTAGTTTTTTAACCTCTTGATATTAGTTATCTATAATTGTAAGCAAACACCTGCATTTTCTAAATTGCATAAATACGGTGGTAGTATTGAAACGTATCTGTGTAATAAGACAGTGTTCAAATGTTTGCCTGCAGCTTTTGTTGAACAATTCATTTACAGACCTGTCATATAAAGTAGATGTGATTTTAGACGCTATTAATTATCAAGTAAATTATCATTATTATCATAATTATCATAGTATCCTTTAAAAATGCACTGTGTCGAAAAATTTTGACAATCCTAAATCTCTTAAGGAGTTATTTGTATAAGTAAATTGAGGTTAAAGCAATATTGCAGGTGATGATGGAGGGAACCAAGGTGATATCAAAGAACCCAGAAATCTCTTACAATAACCCTGACTGGTTGATACCAAATGTATTTTTCTGTCAGTTTAGAGGCTCCATCATTTGTTCTTTAACTTGATTATCCCCCATTTCTTAACACCACAAAATATTAAGATGAAGCTTATTATCATCATCTGTGGTTATCAAGTAGGCTTAGACTTCATTTTGCCAGCTACAGTGATGTTTACACTTTAAAAAAAATTACTAATGCATTCAATAAAATCATTAGAAACTTTATAAGCGGCAAAGTTGTTTTTTTCTGCAAGGTGGAAGTCAGATAAGTCGTTATTAGAGTAAAAAGCACTGACCATGTATTCTAAAGCCTTGTGCAGAACAGACAATTTAAAATGGGACTACAGTTATTTAAAACAGGTTTACCCCCTCTAGACATGGGGAGAAAAAGACTGCTTTCTAGATGTGACGGATGATATGTGTAATCAGAAAAAGATTAAAAATAAATTTCAAAGGGAAAGCAATAATGTAAGTGGCTAACTTTAAAAAAGTACCGCTTCAGTTTATAAGGGTAGGGTTGGGTATTGTTTGGGTTTTTTCTAATACTGGTGCTAAACTGATACTTTTTAAAAGATGCCAGTGCTTAAACAGTGCCTGAATTGATACTTGTAAGACAAAAATTTGTTTTGAAAACCTGCAGCTTCTTCACATAATCTATTTCATGCCTTTCCTTTGGAGTAACGGGGTTGGCAAGGTACTGAAATGAATCACAGAAATCTGTTTTAGAATTTGATTGAGGAGGCATCGGATGTGTTGGTACCAGTAAGATGGTGCTGACACTCATCCCTACATGAGGGTCTGTATATTTTTTTCTGTCCAAGAATTTAAGGGATTCATGTAGGTCATAGGTTGTAACAAGAATGAAACTATAAGACTAATTTCATTTGATAGATCCTGATTATCTAACCCAGCTGTAGAGGGATTCTCCTGTCTAGGGTTAAAAGACTCAAATAAGCCCTTGATAAATTATCTGCAACAACAATGTCATATTGTCATATACAGTTATAACAGGGATAATACTGTTTCATGAGTATTTCTAGCCACTACTTGTTGACGCAGACAGTCTAGTATTGCTTCTTAACTTAAAAATTTTACTATGATTCAATACAACTTAAAGAGTGTCTACATGTGACTACACTGATATTTGTCTCTGGATGTTGAAAAATAAGGCAAAATGTGAACACCTTGAAACAAATAAATACATCTCAACCTTTATTTATTTAGTTTTTTACTGTGCAAAGAGAAAGCTTTTCAAAAAAAAACCAAATAACAACATCATATAACAATTTCAGACAAATAAATAATCATATAAGAAATATATAGATAATCTCCCCTTTATAGAGCAAATCACCCCAGAAAAAAATAGTTTACCATCAACTATTTACTTTGTATTTTTCCCAGATTTTGCACTATAAATATCTCATAAGAGCTATAGATAACAAATAAATTACTAACCCCCCCCCCCACCCCCACCCCCACACACACTCACACACACACTTCTTCAACTTTGTTCAGAAAATATATCCAGCAAAGGTGAGGTCAAAGCTCAATGCAATACATTGAAATTTAATGAACTTCTGCCTGACTATACGATATGCCTCTGTCTGGTGGGGTTTATTGTCAGGTGGCTTCAGCTCTTTTAGTCCATCCACTGAAGACATAAAGACAGTCCTTGCTCTTAATAGTTAATGTAGTGAAAAGATAAAGGATTTAATGTAACTGGCAGAAGGCTGCAGTTTTATCTGGCAGAGTTATTATTATTATTATTGTTTAATCAAATATGCTTCCCATAGTGCACAGCTTTGACATTAAACTCAATGAAACCCAACATTTATTGTATTATGTAACACATTTTTAAATAAATGTGAATACTGTATGCTACTGCCACCTCTACAGATCTGTGCCCATCTTTCTGCAACACCAAAACTTTCCATCAACCACAGGAGCAGTCAGTACTAGTAACAAATCGTCTCTCCAAACCAAAATATTAAATACGCCTATGATAATAAATATTTCAATTCTGAAAACACAACTGTTGGACTTAATACAGTATAAGAACAAAAGAGACATGTGAAAGTACTCAGTAGTAGTTGTTAGACTTGTTGGAAGAGATTAACTGCTACCTAAAGAGCCAATCTGTTAGTGCTTTTTAGAAAACATGCTTTTGTCTACTTTAGTCCTATGCCTGTGAAGCATTAAGATACTAAAAGCACCAAGTATTTCATAAAGGCTGGGCCTCTTTGCAACCTCCTTCAAATTCTGTTTTTGCAATATTTATGCTAAGTGCAAGTTTTCTCTATTCATTTACCCTATAATGGAGGGGGAGTAAATATCAACAATACACTTAAAGAAAAATGGTAGCATAACAGAAAAAAACAGTTAATAACTCAGCATTAATCAACATAACAGATGTTTTTTTCTGCAAAGCCATCGTCCTCATTTTATCTCAACAGAAAATGTGTTCATGCTCCGTATCTCTTCACTCTGGCAGTAAAATTTGATGTCTTTCTGGTGTTTGTATTTCCTCATCGAGTTGTATTTTTCTATTTATTTATTGCAATAAAAGTTACATAACGGATGTCTGCTACAAGATTTTGGTTACCTTTCTTTTGGGAGGCATCTCAAGCAGAAAACTCCTTCAAGGTACACTGAAGTTTATAGTACATCAAATTTTGCCAAGAAGCTTTCTAATATTACCCTTTATGTTGACTTCAGAGCTGCTCTGACAGCCTAAATTGATAAAGCAGTCTTGGTATGTCAGCTGGTGAAAGGACTATAAAGCCCCCCATCTGTCAGCAGGTGGAAACTCATTCACCTCTCCCACTTCTGTGTGCAGTTGCTCCCCCAGCATAAATGTCAGCTTGTACCTCATCCGAACCTTTTCCTGAAAAACAAAAACATGCTCAGCATGGCTGCTGTCTACAAGCAGCAAGGATTCTTGCTTTCACAATGATTGGGATCATTATATCTTCAAAGTTTATAGGCTGGCATGTAGGAATGTCAGAATGGGGCAATACTGGGCCAGACTTTTTGTGACCTCAAACTCAGGTGAAAACACTAGCTGTTTTTCCAATGATAACAGAACTTCAAACATACATTGGGGCCATAATTGCACGTCTCACCATTTTATACTGCTATATTGCTGGTACAGTGCCTATTAAAGTATTCACCCCCTTGGATGTTTAATCCTTTTATTGATTTTATAAATCAGTCACGGTCTATATAATTTGGCTTTTTTGAACAAAAAAATGACAAAGAAACAAAACTCTTCAATGTCAAACTGAAAACAGATTTCTACAAAGTAATGTCAAATCAATAAAAATATGTAACATAAAATAACTGATTTCCTAAGTATTCACCCCTGCAAGTCAATGTTTTGTAGATGCACCTGTGGCTGCACAGCACTGAGTCTATGCAGCCCTTTTCAAGTTCAGCTGTAAGTTCTCTACTGGAATGAGTTCTGGGCTTTGACTCGGCCACTCCAGAACATCCACTTTGTTGTCTCCTAAACATTTCTGTGTAGCTTTCGCTGTATGCTTCAGGCCATTGTCTTGCTGGAAAATAAATCTTCTCCTAAGCCGTAGTTTTCTTGCAGACTGAATAAGATTGTTCTTTAAGAATTTCCTATATTTTCCCACATTCATTTTACCCTCTACCTTTAGCATCCCCACAGCATGATGCTGCAACCAAGAGCTGTATGCAGAGTCTCTTCCATCTCAGCTGCTGAAGCTTGTTTCTCCTTCAGAGAAGTATTTGGTGTCTTGGTAGTCTCTCTCACTAGTCTTCTTCTTGCATAGTCCCTCAGTTTGTGAGGAGGACGGCCTGATCTAGGCAGATTTACACATGCACAATATTCCTTCCATTTCTTGATGGTGGCTTTAACTGAACCCTGGGGGATGTTCAGTGCCTGGAATTTTTTTTTATCCATCCCCTGACTTGTACTTTTCACCTGTAACCTGTTTTCTATCTGTAACTCTCTTATTCTGGTTCAATGTGGACCACTGTCTGTCTGTGTATTGCCTGTTTGTTTTTTTTCTCTTGGAGATGAATGTATTGATTGTGAGCAGCACTGCACTTATGTCCATGACAAATTTCCCCTCGGGGACAATAAAGTTTATCTTATCTTCAATAACCTTTTCTCTGAGTTGCTTGGAGTGTTCTTCTGTCTTCATGGTGTAATGGTAGCAAGGAATACCGATTAACCAGTGACTGGACCTTCCAGACAGAGGTGTCTTTGAACTACAGTCACTTGAGACACATTCACTGCACTCAACTGATCCCCATTTCTCTTACTACGAGACTACTAGCCCCAATCGGCTGGACCTCTGTTGCTTTGGCCACTTTAAAGGGGGTGAATATTTATGCAGTCACTTATTTTACGTAGAGAAGTTTTATTTAGTTGGCATTACTTTGTAGAAATTTATTTTCACTTTGGCATGAAAGAGGTATTTTTTGTCAAAAAAGCCAAATTATATCGACCATGATTGATTTATAAAATCAATAAAAGGGTAATACACCAAAGGGGGTGATTCCTCTTAATTGGCATTATATATTGTGTGTTTACACTGAATTTTATGGTACAACAAAAACTCCAGGATGACATCTACCTTAAGAGGATTGGCGAGCAGCATGACCTGAGTGATGGCAGCAGGAGGAAGAATTGGGTTGAACGGAACCAGCTCTGTCCCTGAGGGAGGTTGTAGCTTCACTTTCATGGTCTGGAAAGTTAGATTTATAGGAAGTATCTCATTTTATGTTTTTAAATACATGTCAAAATCAATGCTTTTACACAGGAATGTTCAATATACAGCTTCTCACAGATTTCAAAGGACATAGCAGGGTTTACCTTGGGCACAGCAGCCTGCAGAACAATGTTCCTGACAGGCAGTGGAGCTGTGTTAAGCATGGATGCCACCATCACCAGAACATCAGGTCTGCCTGGTGGACTGTTAGTGGCAAAATGGAGCAGAACCCGTACTCCGTTTTTATCATATGCTGTCACAGGACACACTTGACCTTACAGAAAAAGCACAGAGGAAAGGTAAAAGTTGACGATTGCATTGGTTAACAGGTCACATATCACAGGCTGCAGGTTAGTCAGTCATTGTTCCATTCTCAGACAGCAAAGACAAATACAAAATGTTCTGTGGCCCTGAGTATAATCAACCTGTTGTTTTTATGTTTCTGTTTTCAATCACATGCTGTGATAACTACAACAATGACACAATCAACACTAACTGTGATGGAGTAAAATTCTCAACCATTGTTTCTGCAGTTTAGGTTTTCCACTCTCACCACTAAGGGGCAATATTGTTTAGCGATCGGACTTGCAGCAAAAAAATCAGCATCACAAAAGAAAAGGATTGCATTTACAAAACCACCACTTTACCTGCATATAAAGACATAAACTCTCTCCTCTTATAATTAGTTCACCTCGGATTTGTGATTGCTTCAAGGAACTTTTCAAGATTGAAGATGATTTTTTTTTTTTTAATCTAGACATTGATGCAGTACACTCAAATCTAACTCTTATAATCATAGTCAAAGGTAGAATTGCCCTAAAATGCCCTCTATGTTTTACATTTAAAGCGCATTAGTCATATTTAACTGTCCTGGACAGCAAGACCATCTGTCATAAACAACAAATAATCTGCACACAAATATATATTTAATTTAATTCTGCTTTCATTTGTATTTTTGTCCTGAATGTTTTAGTAAAAAATGCATGATTATAAAACATTAAGGAAAAATCTGATTCACTGTGGTGTCCTCATCTGTCAAAACTATTCACAATTTAAATTTTAAATGGAATAAAACTTCTGAAAACACACAGAATCACAAAATGAAAACACTAACTCTATGTCTTGAAACTTACTTGGCTTGATAGCTTCCAGAGGGACAAAAACATTGGCCAGGGAAACTTCTTGGCTTCTGCTCGGGCTGGGCTGGCTCAGAGAGAGGATGGGAGACAAAGAGCGTAACAGAGGACTGTCATCTGCCCTGTGACTGGAAGGTGGGAGACTGGACCCATCATGTACCCTTCCTTGGAGCAGAGAGGTGGATGCTGTTGAGGGGACGCCCAGACTTGAGGACAAGACAGCAGGGGCATTCAGATCCTTACTCTTGACCAATACAGCATCCGTAGCACTGAGTAGATAAATCAGAATGTGTTTGTCAAGGACTTTAGAGACCAAAGAATGCTGAAACATAGGACAAAAATAAACAACAAACATCCTGTGAATGCAAAGGCAGTTTGTTTCACACAAATACACTACAAAACTCAAATCTTATCAGGTGCAACAGTCAAGTTTCTCATCAAGAAATTTTTAATAAACATGTGAAAGGAAAAAAAGGCCCTAAATTGCAGTAACAAGAAAAATAATCCATACATGCCGTATCAGTTTCCTTTCCTTGAATACCTTGAAACAAGATAATGCAAAACTTCAAGAAAAAGTCAGATACAATTTAAAGGAATTCAAGGCCCAGTCCCTTCTACTAGTATTGCTACATATTTTGCCAAATAAACGCAGCTCTCAACCAGAGGACCTCCACGTTTAGTGCTGAAATAGTGTGCTGATTGGAAAAAAGGAGAAAAGCAAGAAGACAAAGAAAAAATGAACTTCAACATCTGTCCAGGAAAGAGACAAATGTTCACGTATGTGCCACTGTAAAAAAGAGAAAGAGGTTAGAGATTGGCTGGAGATGCCTGTCTGGGTGTGTATGTACACCCACAGGTGGTGAGCTCTGCCTCTCAGTCTCTTCTGTATGATTATCTGGACAAGGACTAAAGAAATGTTAACCTAAGTGAGTTACAGGAGGGATGGAGATGACACTACCGCCAAAATATTCTTTCTAGTATAAATTTCTCTAGTATAAAAACCTTTGCTCGGCTGTGTTTTGTTTTAAAGAATTAAAGGCCTGTCTCATACAGAAGCTAAGGCTATTAATTGAAGTTATACGGCATCTACATCCAAATACGTTAGACGTAGACATTTCATTTTGTACTACTTAAGATGGAGAGACTTAGATATAGACATATCGAACTATGAAATATTTGGGACAAGAAATCAGAAAAATAAACTTAAGATGTGAGTTTTAACAGTGGACAAAACAAAACTTCCAAACGTGTGTTGTTTGATCAGAGGCAGAAAGCCTAACCACTTCGAAATGATCAATCACAACCTCTGCCTTTTGCGTAAACTGAGGCGTTACAAATTAACAATTATTATAATTAGGTCTAGATCCGCAAACAGCCTTCAAAGTATTTAATCTCTGCTCTAGGGAACATTGCTGAGTCATAACACTTCAGTCTCTTAGAGTGGCTGTGTGACCCTCAGTTCACTTAGTATAAAAGGTTAAGAGAAATATGAGGAAAAATCTAGACTAAGGACAGAGAACAGATAAATGACTCTCAATCATCTTGGTGGGTGGAAGTACCTTAAAACTTGATTATTTAATCACACACTTCTGCTGTTTAGAGCAAGAAAAAGTAAAATGCACATTGACCATCTATCAATTCAAAGTTTCCCTTTTTTCTAAATATCATCCTGCATCTTGTTTTAGACAGAACAAGTGTTTATTAGGGTTGAATGATTAAATACATTCTCAATGTTATCATGATATGAAAATGTACAATATGCGCATTGTATTTGATGTGTCAGAGGAGATAAATTAATAAAAACACACATTTTAAACACACAAACCATCCATACATTTAGTGAGCATGTATCATTTGGCCCATCAGATGGTGCCATGGACATGCTGACCAATCAAACCAGCTAGCAACCATTCTTTCTCTGAGTCACTAGGTGCCATTTGACATTGCGTTTATTATTCACTCTGCTGCTATGACTCTTATTTACCACAGGTGGACTCCAATCAAGGTGTATTAACATCTCAGCCAAGAGAAATGGGAGGAACCTGAGCTAAATTTCAAGTCTTTCTGCAAAGGGTCTGAATACTTAAGTCAATGTGTTATTTCAGTTTTTTTATTTTTAATTATTTGCATAAAATTCTAAAATTCTGTTTTTACTTTATCATGATGAGGTACCGAGTGTAGATTGAGAATAAAAATGACATTTTATGACTGTAGCATCAGGCTGCAAAATAAAATTGAAAAATGTGAAGGTGGTCTGAATACTTTCTGAATGTACAGTAGCTGAGGACATGATTTAAACACAGTGACCATGCTGTTACTTACCTGAGGACATAATAATGTGGAATTAATTTTCCTTTCATATAAAGCTCTTTCAAGGCAGTGTCCTCGCTATGTTCCTTCATATAAAGTAGACAAAATAAAGCATTTATAAATTTGTTCACAAGGTTTCTGCATGCAGTTTTGCTGGATAAAGTATGGTATCCAATAAAACAAGCAGAGAAACTTTAGAGCTATTGTGCAAACGTCATTGCAATTTTGAATCGTGTTGCCCAAATCCCATATTTTCCACATATCATACTACAGCCCCAACGCTTATCCAGATCCCCTTATCCTTTCATCATTACTTACTTTTTAGGACTGCCCAGGTCCAGCAACGCAAGGTCTTGCAGGCTGTGACTGAGAGAAGTTTCTGCAGAGTGTGACCCTCCTGCTGAATTAGAGGCTTGATGTGAAGTCACAGGGGAGGTTGGGTGAGCGGGCGAGACCATGCACTGAGGGAGAGCAGCAGGGGCTGCCGTGACCAGTCCTGAGCTAGGAGGCTGTGCAAATATGTCTGATAATGATGAGAAAGGTGCTGATGAAACAGTAGGCAGTGGGAAAATGTCGACAGCGGGATTTAGGCCGGAGTTGGTTGTAGAAGTCTGGGGTGAGTAAACTGCTGCTGAAAGGGCATCGGAAAAAAGTGATGATGTAGATAATGCTGAAACTGAAGATGAAGTGGTATCCAAAAGATCCAAATCTTGTCTGAAGTTCTGGAAAGACAGGGTGATTAAAAACACTACAGTTACCAATAAAAAAAAATACTTCTATTTGTATGAATTATTGAAGTTAATTTGCATACCTGTAAAGAAGAAAAATCATTACTCTGGTTTACATCGGCTGTTTTCCTCGGTTCAGGTGCAGGTTCACTGAGACCTGTAAGATATTATATTTGTATCATACTCCCTTACTGACAGCCAGTTTTCAAGCAGTTAAATGCCATGTTCACACACAGGGCACACTCAAAAGTGTTTTAGAAAATTTCAGGAAAGCCTGCCCATGAAATCTTCTGAGTTTCTTATTTGAACATGTCCTTGATAGTGTGAAGTTTTCCCTGCAGGAACCGGGTTTACCTCAGGAGACAAGATAAGACATGTAGAGGATGCAGAAGAAATTCAAACTAGCAAGACAAGGCAGCACAGTCCATAACTATAATAGGTTTTTCAAAGTGAACCTTTGCAACAGCGCCATAATGAAGCTCCACCATCTTAACACCTTGAGACATTCATATCTACATCCCAATGGCATGATATTTGATGTCCCTGTTTGTTTATTCAAACTGTGTTGTACTTTTGAGGGAGCATGAGAGAGGAACCCACACTGGCTACACTGATCTGGTTTCTTCCTCTGTAATGCCCCTGGGCCTCACTCACCAGTATCATCCAAAGATTTTTCCTTAAGTCTCTGTAAAGTGAAACCCAAAATTTGTGTCTTAACACACTAGATGTATTTAAATAAGATTGCTGTAAACATTTGAAAACACCAGTCTGTGTGACTGAATTTGGGATTTAGACCGTTAGAAAGTTGTTCCCTTCATTCCCAGCATGGTTTAATTTGAGCAGATCAAATATAGCAGCCCATGATATTGCCGGTCACTATGGTATTAGCCCATCCCCTAACACTACAATGATATAAAAACACCAAGCAGTTTATCTCAGTACAGTCTGTTGTTCGCTGATGTCACTGCCTTTATTGAAATTTAAGAGCCAGCTACATGCTGTGTTTTTTGTTAACTGTGAGGTAAATTTCCCAAATCTATCAGCCATATTGGCCTACTGGTAATTAGAAGTATCATAACAGAGAGATTTGTGCCAGAAAACAATCAATTTATTCCTCAACTTCTGTCTGCTCCGGCACAGAGCTAGGTAGCTGAGCTCTGGCCAGAGTTCACTGTAAGGTCAGGAGGCAGGCTGGAGTCCTTGTCTATTTTTCTCTTGAGCCAGATGCAGCAGGAAAAAACATACCTGCTGAAGGTGTGTTTTAATCCACTTTTCACTTGTCCTGGATGACAAAAACAAGCAGGTTGTGATTTTCTCTCTAGGCAGCAACAGTTCCCTCATGCTATGCTTAAGTTTAATAAAGTATCCGATTATAGACTCGTTCTATTCCTGCCAAGTCTGTCACAATAAAAGCCTCCAATGCTGATCATCATTAGACTTTTATTTTGACGATCGAAATCAGGAAATGCAGTGTTCGACAACTAAATATCCATACTTTAAAATACTTTTATGGTTCTAAAGTGGATGCTTGTTTTTCCAAAGTAAGGATGATTTGATTAAAACAAATTTATTCTGAAACCAGATGCTTTAAAATAATGGAAAATCATCAAACATATTTATACTAACTGCTGCACACATACAAATTTGTGAAGATTTTTTTTTATTGTTTTAAATAGGTGTCTACTGATAAAACTCCTATACATCTACTTAATTTATACGAATAATTTAACATTTTTCAGCTAAGACTAAACATTGCATGTTTAAACTAGAAAAGCACTCGCCATTAGCCCTATCTCCCCATAGTACAGAATCCTTGAAAAAATTTCTGGATCCAGATGCTGATCATACCCAAAATTTAACCAGTTCTTCCTTATGCAATTTCTGACATTTCCTGAAAATTTCATCAAAATCCATCCACAACTTTTTAAGTTATGTTGCTGACAGACAAACAAACAAACTAACAAACCCTGCCGATCACATAACCTCCTTGGCGGAGGTAATTAATACTTGGCCATATTTAAGTAATGTTTTTGTGCAGATTATTTAATTATATAAAAGTTCTGAATTGATAGAAACACAGTAAAATAGAATTACAATTGGTATTTTATCGTGTCATTCTTAATCTGCCTATTTTAGTGTTAAGTGCAAAATTAAACATTTATACTTTCATATCAGCACTCAAATGTGCCTCTGGAGCTGGAACTGAGGAGGGGGTCACCTCGTCTCCCCTTAATGTCACTGCAGTGTTCACGGTAAAGGGGAAATATCCCCAGAGTGTAAATATTATGGCTTGAAACAGCACTGTAATTCAGCCTGGTGACATTATTTTCCTTTTTATCAATGCTACTTGTACCACAGTCGGATGTACGCATAGTTTTAAAGGATGAGCATTAAAGTACACAGGAGCAGAAAAATGTATGAAGCATCACTACATGCTTTAAAATTCTGCCAATCATGCAGTGGTTATGCGGTTCAAGCGTCATTATCCTGCCAGCTCACTTGTAAATGTTCCTCCTGTGTTTATAGCACACCCGTACTGCACACAGAACCTCATAAGGAGGCTGGCAGGGACAACTGTCAGTGAAGTCAGGGTGAAAAGGTTGACTCTTCCCTGAAACTTTCAGGATTTCTGTGCGTGTGTGTAAAGCAGTAAATATTTATTGTTGTCATGAAGGCATGCATGTCACCTAAAGATAAAAGCTCCTCATCCAAAAGAGAAATTGCTGCCGAGGGTGTCCTGGAGCTGGGGATGTGAGGGTCACTGGCAGAGGACCCACACAGCAAGTCAGCAGGAAGAGATAAAGAAGATATCGGAGGTTGCTGCTCTGGTGGAGAGAGGCTCTGGTTGTCCAAACCCACCAGGTCAATCAGAATCTCTGACTGGTTGATATGACTGCTGCCTGCTGGAAGTAAAAAAAAAAAACACTTAAGATGGAAAACAAGATTGATATGTTTTTTTTGTGTTTCCCTGTCTTTAAAAAACAGATCAGCATGAATCCTTCTGTGAAGAAATGTTTGAAGCAGCCAAGAGTGGTTTTATGGTGATGTCTGTGTACAAGAACTATGTTCCTTTCCAGAAAGGATGCAGCCGAGGACCTCAACTTCATACCTAAAGTCGGACGAGCGCCGGCATATCTTTTCTTCTAATACCGGAAGTCACTTGAACTGAACGACTTCTAGGACATACAAGTTGTCAAAACTACGTGAGTTTTCGGACGAAAAAGCACAGTGATTACAATGAATTTTAATGATCAATTTATGATCCAAATTCACGTATCATTCAGCACATCAATAAGCTGGTTCATGTTGCCAGAGGCAGGTCTGCTACATAATGCAATACAAGTAGACAAGGAGTATCCAAGTTTTCAAATAAATAACTCAAACAATGACATTAAATTGATATTAATGAATCATTTATACTCAATGATCTATATTAATTTAAGAACTGATGGTGAATCACAAAAGCAGAATCCACTGGACTGGACATTCAAAACCCTGTGATATTTCTCCACTGTGTGTATAATCAGAATCTTACTGTGAAGCAAATTGCTCCCTTTCTAGTCAATCAGAGCAGTTCCACTGCCCACACTCTAGTCTGCCACTAGTGTGTCCCTGAATCACAGCTTCGCTGGAGATGCACTGCAAGTCTATTTTCAGTGCTGGCTGCTGCCAAACCGCATCAATTCCCGTGGATCAGAAAGCTCCAAACAGGGAGTCACAAGTGCAGAATATCAGGTTCTTTCAAAATACATCTTCCTATCAATAATCAATAATCAATAATATCATGCACTCATGTCAGAATGGATCAGAAATTAACCCAAAAAGGTGCATGCTGTAAACAAGAAATTAAGAGATACTGCAAACATACACAAAGCCTTAAGATTCTGCCCTTATAAGAGGCAATTTTTACCTTGTCTGAAAGATGACTGTGTTTGCTGTACATCTCCAGTCTCTCCATTAACAGCCTGTCCTTCCACAATCATCTTGTAGGAGCTAATGGCGTGGGAAAGGTCATCACTGGCCTGCAGGATGTCTCCTGATGAGGACATCTTTAAAGGTTAGACTTAACAGAATATATGCTAAACATTAAGACCAACATTTTACCAAATAAAGTCCACTGTTTACTGTGTGAGCAGGAAATCAGTCAGGGCTTCACTCTGGTCTGATAAGATGCCATATCTGACATTAACACAAGCTATTGTAAATCAGGATTTAACCTTTTCATGGATATATGAGGACTGATAAAAAAATGTAATCAGAATTAACAAGGCCTAATAACGCAACTTCTTACCCAAGCTGCTGTCGTTATCCTCAGTCTCAGTGGCCAGCTGAAACACAGTTTGCCTTAGCTTGTCACAATCATCATACAGCTCCTAGAAAAAAGTAATTTAAAACATGAATATTCACAACTTTTCCAGAAACTGCTGTCATAGGATATAAACAGAGAAGTTCCCCTCAGACATAGTAACCGCCAATTGATACTATGATATTCAATAGATTTTATGAAGTGTGCCTACTTTTATTTTTTCAAATCAACTGCTCTGCACAGCACTCTGTGATGAGGGCAAGGATTTAGCAACACTTTCAGTGTTCAGCAAGGCAAATGGATTAATTTCAGTTGATTCAAAAGGTCATTTGAGCTGCATGATGGTGAAAACAAACCCTAATCAACTCCTTGTCTCCAACTGTTGAGTCTTCTGAACTGAAGTGAGCAAGCATCTCGTTAAGGAGTTTGACGCTGTTGTTGGCTGCCTCCAGTGTGCTTCTTTGCTTTGTAGCTCTTTGTGTTCTTACTTCATCCTAAAGATAACCACAAAGCATAAAACAAATGGTGGTTTTGCTTTTTATAACATTATTGAAAAAGTGTATTCTCATTTCTCTCTGAAAAAAAGTATCACTAATTAAAACATTTTCCGTTTAGACACCAACACACCTCCTTGACCATGTTCTTGATCAGTCGATTAGCCTCTTGCAGATCTTCAGGCTTCTTGCTCTTTAGCAGCTCTGACAATCTCTGCAGAGAGTTGAGAGCATGCTCAATTTGTAAACAATAAATCTCATTTCTCCCAGACTACACAAACACAAGCAGCAAAACCACACCAGCTCCCAGACCCCGAGAAAACTAATTTCCTCTTAAGATCAACTGCAGTCCCCCAGAGAGTAAACTGGCAGTTGTGACCTCTTTCGCTGTGCCGTATCTCTTATGGTAATAGGGCAGAAAAAAACAAACAAACAAACAAAATGGAGTACTTTCTGTGGTCATAGCATATCAAAATTTGACATTTTCCTGTGGGATCTAATGCCTAAGTCAGTGATGCAACAGCAAACACATGGGATGAAAAAAAGGAGGGGGTCCTCAACTTTTGATCCTTTATGAACTTTAGGTCTACAGACTGCTGTGAGAAATTCCTAGTACACCATAAGGGATGGACTGATGCATCAGTGGAACAACAATTTAGGATGATATAGACCCACTTAACAAACATCTGCAATTAATGTGGAACGTGCCTATGTCAGTAGCCAATGTATATCTGTCATGTGGCATCGCCATACTGCTCGCAAGTTGAAACAACTAACTGCTGATTCAGAAAAGTCTTCTTATATAAGGCCACAAATTCAACTAACAGACAAGCTCTTTTCCAGATGTGTTAAACATCATGTTATTTCAAATATATTTTAAAAACCCAACATGTTCAAGGGTTAGGGGGCACAGCATACAGTGTGTTCTTTCAGAGGAGGCTTACTCTCCCATACTTTGAAAACCCGTTATAGCTCATTTAAAAACCCGACATGTATAATTACACATAAGTCATTTTCAAAAATTGGTATCAGTTACTTTAAATTTGTTTGAAAGGTTTCCTCCTAATTAAAAAAATATCTAGCCAACACCTTTTTTTTCTTTAAAATCTTCAATTAAGCATAAACCAACCCCAAATAACAGAAGAAGAGATATGCCACAGTAAAATATACTGAATACACCGACAAAAAAGTATATGTACACCAACCATTCCCCAAACACATGACACTAAACACAAATTCAAACTTAATCTTACTACTGTAATTGACGGCGTGTCTGTCTCTGTTGATTTACACGCCACACCGTTGCTAACATAGCCCTTAATACCTCTCAGAAGACTTCTTAGGTGTACTAGTTTGAAACTGGAGCAATGAAAAAAATCATAAATATTTACAGATTTTCCTAAAACAAGCTCACGAGAGTGACAGAGCCAGAAACAACTGTACTGTTTGAACACACCCACAAGGAAATGTATTTGGATGAGATGATACACCTGCTGCACGACCCCTGATCAAAGTAAGCTCTCTTTAAATCAGTTTTGCTCATATTAAAAAGATATTACATGAGATGTGTCACACATTGCTGTCAGAATCATTCACTGAGAAACCACAGTTTTATTGACGTTTTGTCAGCTGTAGTCATTGGTGCAGCATCAACATGTTTGAATATGGGAGTGTCTATGCATAGCCAGCATCAGGCGGCGGGTGGGCCAGGTGATGGTTTGTAAAAGCTCCACAAAAAGTGTGTGCACTTAAACTTTCTAAGTCAAAAGGCACAGCTTTAATACCCCCTTATTGTGTAATTGGTCTATCACTGCACATACACAGAGACTGAGCTAATATGCAGTTATTTGGGGAAAAACAACCCAGCCTATGCAATCGGGCTTATTGCATTAAGCATCTAATGATAAGGATGGTAACAGGATGGCATAAATAGAGTAAAGATTAGCCTACTGTCTGAGAGCTGGAATTGTGCTGCATTTTTTATGATGCACAAACTTTCCAGAGATCAGGAAACAATTTCTCTTCTGTGTGACTTTAAATAAATGACATGTAAATAAGGTTGTTGAATATTACTTTGACATTGCTATTACTATGCCATAACCAGGAGTTTGTGGATCTCAGCTGCTTCCTTTTTTTTTTTTTTTAATCCATGTGTGGCAACGTTACGCATGACAAAGATCTGGTTGTTTTATTAGGTTTTCTTCATTCAGAGGAGAAACTTAATCAGGGCGGTGCTTAAGTGAACATATTAATATTGCCTTTAATTCAACACACTGTCATACTCAATATTAAACACGGATCGTCAGAATCTGTGTGGGATGCTGGCGGGATTGGGCACACCTGTTGCAGGTGCAGGCAGGAGCGGATAGCACACACTGCTGTAGTGAGCAAGGGCAGGATTAAGACAAGAGTCCTGCGCAGGGCTCTAATAACATAACTTAGTAAACCTTATCTTAGTACATCACTTTAGAAAAGTATGCATGTATCCATTTCATGAATCAATACATGGCATTATTAATAAAGTGTAAGGATAGTATCAAAGTTTTTTCTTTCTTTCCCATGCTTTAGGATACTTGCAGTATTTTTTGGCAAGTTACATTTAGCATACTTATAATGCTAAAATAGGAAGTTCTCCGTTTCTGCTTCTGCTGGATTTCTTTTGCTCGTGCTGCTTTACATTTACCCACAACTTGAAATCTTAACTCCTCCATTTTTACAGTGGCTATTTTCTAAAATAATTTTCCTCAAATACACACTCCTCCAGTAAACCCAATATTTCAGATGCCCATTCACTTCTTAAAGATCATCTCAAACCAATAATGGATTATTTCTTGATGAGGGGCAGTGACTCTCTATTGTTAAGCCAGCCAATCTCCTGCCTGTAGCTTTCTGTTAAATGGACAGATACGAAAGATGTATTGATCCTCTTGTCTTACTCTCAGCAGGAGACTATTTTCAGAATGTCAAACTATTCCCTCCAGAGTAATTAGCAGGGAGGTTCTGAGGATATGCCAGCAAGTTGATATAAATACTGCCAAAGTGTCCCTACTGTCAGGTCCCGGGTAAATCACTTTTACAGGCAAATAGAGCATTTAATCAAATATATCAACATACAGAGATAAAACAAGAAAATTACAGTTCTATGCAGAAAGTTGGAATGCTAACATAAAAATGGCCAAATCTGAAAATAATCTTCTTACCTTGCTCTTCTTCTCATCATCAAACACAGGGTTCTTAGCTCGAGGAGATGGTGATGGCATTAGTGTGGCATCAAGAGGGATTTTTGGATCAGCTAAAACAATACCTATAATTAAAGAGGGTAAAAAAATACAACAGTTGGAACAGGACTTACCCATTAAAGACTATTTGGCATAAAACTTTTGAATGTCGCTGTCACTGACTGACAACTTTTAGATAAATGTTTTTATCTTAAAATAACTGCTTATTATAAGTTCTGAAATCTCTGTCTTTGAAGATTAAGAAACATTAGAATATGCATGTGCTTGACAAATCATAAGAATTAATACAGTTATAATATTTTTTAATAGCTTGTTTGGGGCTGTGTGTTCCCTGGAAGACTGTGTTTTGACAGAAAATACATTAAATAAAGTTTCTGTTCATGCAACATTACAATGATATCCCTCTGCATTCCTCACATGTAGTGTTGTGTGAGGGTTCTTAAACAGACTACTGGTAACACCAGAGAACAACAGCGTAAGAAGGTTAAAATATTGATGGACAACAGTGTCTTTTATGTTTTTAAGAATATCCAAGAGGTAACTACACTTAGCACAAAAACTAAGGAAATTTGTGTTTGGTAGATGATTTCTTTGTTGTAACAATGCCTCTTGGCAATAAATTTTATACCGTTGGAAAGCCTGTTTATTTGTCTTTTAAATGATGCCACATTTCTAAGGAACATGCACGTGTGGGATGAGCAGCAAAGCTGAGTATGTGGGTTGCACCCATGAAAAATTTGCCAGATCTTCTCTGCCAATGCCAAACAGCTTATTTTGCTGTTGCTATTGACTCTTATTTTGAGCTTCTGGTACCCTTAGGTGCTGCCAATCAGGCACCTGATTGGCAGCACCTGTGAGCATGGACCCTGCTACAGTGGTCAGAGTGGTCAGTAGATGTCTGCTCCAAGAATCGGCATGCCACGTTTGACTGATCTGGATAGGGCCTGTGTGATAGGGCAATTTCAAGCTGGTGTTCCGCAAAACCAAGTTGCGGCATTGTCTGGAGTGAGCCCTTGTACCATCTCCAAACTGAAGGCTCACCTTGTCAGCATTTAGGTACTGTAGGCTGTCTTCTACAGATTTGCAGTCAAGGTTTGCAGGACGATATGGCCAACGGCTCTTTGCCCAGACAATCTGGAACAGACTGCACGCAGACAATCTCTGCTGAATATCGCTGAACATAACGTTCTCCTGATTGCTGTACCGACAGAGTAACATCTTTTGGTGGAGGCAGTGTGATGTGTGGGGCAGCATCTCCCTCACTGGAAAAACGATGCTTGTCATCATTAGAGGCAATCTCAATGCAGAGAGATATAAAGATGAGATTCTGCCACCAGTGGCAACGCCATAGCTCCACAGTCTGGGACCGAACTCTATCCTCCAAGATAACAACGCTCGCCCCCACAGAGCGGGGTTTATCAGAGACTACCTCCAGAATTTGGGAGTGGAGAGGATGGAATGGCCTGCCAGCAATCCTGACTTCAACCCCACTGAACACTTGTGGGATCAGCTTGTTGACCAGCATGAGGAGGAGGTGCCAGGCTGTTGTGGCTGTGTATGGTTCTTTAACAAGCTACTGAGGCTCCTGCTTATTAAATGAATAAATTTTTAAATTGCAAAAATGTCTTGTTTCTACAAACTTCAATCATCCAATCCACCAAACATCAAACAAGAGTCAATGGCAGAATAAGCTGTTTGGCATTGGCAGGGAAGATTTGGCAAATTTTTCATGGGCGCAAACCGGATACTCAGCTCTGCTGCTCATCCCACACATGCATTTTCTTTACAAATGTGGCACCATTTAAAAGGGAAATAAACAGGCTTTGCAACGGTATAAAATTTATTGCCAAGAGGCATTGTTACAACAAAGAAATCATCTACCAAACACAAATTTCCTTACTTTACGTGCTACGTGTATATAAAAAGAAGAGTCCAATCACACTTTTGTAACACTTTTCCAGTACAGCTTTTTTCAGTTGATCCAAGACAATTACACCGTTTGGCTGAAAGGGATAACCAAAAAACTTGGGATGGCCACAATTACTTAAGTACTCGTTTACATCATTACCATTACAGTCATTTTTCATTCCTCACTCTGCTGTGCACATCTGAGGCTACAACTCAGTCACAAGCCACAGGTCAACTGTGACCAGAAAACATTATGTCCGGAAATACTTCAGCAATAAAAACCATGATAATGTGAAGTGCAACACATCGGACAATAAACCTTTAAATCATCACTGATTTGATGCTTAATCAAAATCCTCATAAAACAAGGAGACAACAGGCAGCCTCTTATGCCATTTGCTAACACTGTACGCTCATGTTTCGATGATGATAGCAGAGTAAAGAAAATTCTCTTGCTAACACAAAATGGTGCCTAGAGAGATGCTCCCCTTAAGTTTTGTGCAAGGAGAAGTTGACCTCAGAGCATTTGTTGAGCTGGACCACAAGCAACCATCAGGGCTAACAACAGCTATGAGAGTGAAAAAGATGTGATTAAAGCTTAGCACAAATATCAGTCTGCCATCCTACAGAAACACATTGCTGATGAGCAACACATTGCAGACAGCAGTGGAGTGAGGTGTGTTAGTTTAAATGTATGCTTGTGATCCATGTTTTTTAAATGCAAAAGAACACATAATAAAGTAATGAGAGTATTTAAATACTGACATAACTAACAATACTCATCTGTTTGATGAAGAATGCTTAGTTCATTACCTATATAAAAATGAATATTGAGTAGAGAGCAAAGCAATATGCATACATTCAAATTACGAGGAAGACTGACAAAAGTATAAAGGTAATTTAACTTGTGCCAGGAAACTTTTTAAAAAACCTGTGGATGATATGTAAAATTCAAATAGAATATTTTACAATAAATTTGAAATAGGCTGTATGAAAACCATTTTTGATGCCCAACCTCTGCTACATCTTATTAGTTTATTTAAACAGTCCAAAGTTGTTTGTTGTCTCACCTTGAGACTTCAGCATCTGATATGCTTCACAGATCTTTGCTTCATCTGGCAGAGACACGGTCCAGCTGTACAGCATCTCGATTACTTTTGTCTTTACTTGTTCTGAAACTTTGTCTCCTAGATACTGAAAATAAAAGATGAAAAAATTAAAATGGCATGAAACACCATTTAAAAGCAACACGAGATGGTGTTTGTATATTAATGGCACTTACTTTAGGTGAAACAACTTTAATTAATTCATTTAAAAACCTAAACTTTCCAACTTCATTGTGAAACCTTCGCCCACAGTTCTTCATACAGGCCTCTAGAACCTCCCCCCCAAAAAAAAAAAAAAAAACAACACAAGATCAATCAGTAATCTTTTTTAATGTAAAATCCAATTATCAGGGATGCATGATATTGCATACTGCATGGTATAAATGTAGGTCTGACCTCTAGAAACACACTTTAAAGTTTAAGAAATGAGGATAAACAAAAACAAAAGACTTGAGCTGGTGAGCTTGCGCTTAAAACTCTACAAATGTACTGCTGCATCTGACTGATATTTACAGGAAATATAGGCCGATATGTAAAGCCATGTTCTAAATATAAGACATTTTCATATTTGTCAAAACCAATAACAAGCGTTTTAAGTTAATATCTGCCAATGCAAATATCATGGCGACAATATTGTGCATCCCTTCAAATCATAGTAAACAATTTTCAAATGAAAAATAAAGAAATTGTTAAACTACTGACTGTTAATGCTTGTATTGCCTCCCATTCCTGAGGGGACTGAATCTTGTGAGCCAGCAATCTAACGGATATTTGTGGGCTGAAAATGACCAGAGAAGTGAGTAAGACAGTGTAAAGCAAACCAGAGTGGTAAGCTTTCTTATTAGTACCACATATTTACCAAAATGAGGACAATGTAACAGTGTGTGAGTTAGCTAATTGAATGAATTTGACCATACCCTTCAAGCTCCTTATTGATTTGGTCACAGAAGCCCATTATATACTCCCAGTCTTCCTGTCTGTTGGAAGGATTGGTAGCTTTGTCTGAAAAAAGGAGGGATATGATCTCTTATGAATAGAAAAGTAAATTGTAAAAGGATTTTTTTTTAATGATTTTCTTATTTTCACAGAGGCATGCAATTGATATCAATTTATGAATATTATGACATAATACTTTGGCAGGAGAAATGAAAAAAAATCCAACTTTTCTATAATTTTTCTTAAAATGGAAGATTTACTATTTATTTCCTGAGTTGTGTATAATGAAAACTTTTTTAAGTCCAAATGACAGTTATTTACAGAAACATTTTTAAAGATTTGTGTAGAATGAAATAAGAATATCAACATTAATTCTAAATTAAATATATACATGCATAAACAGGAAACCAGTTTATATAAACAGAGTTGCAGCCTGTTTTTCCTGGCAGTGAGGTAAATGAAGGTTTTCAATGGGAACAAACTTGTTTACAAAGGAACAACTGCTTTGAGATAACAAGACACCAATCTGTCAAAGACCGCATCCAACCCTAGATCCGTCTGTTCCTTCAGAAACTACATAACAAACAAATAACACAGACAGTTGTTTACTTCTGTTTCAAGGTAATGCTGTTATGAAGGCTGCTTTCTCTAATTCTGCTCTGATTTATCAGTATTGACAGAACTGTGTGAATTTAGATTAAATTAGAGCCTGGAGGTGTTTACAGCAGCCGTCTATTACCCCAGGTAGCAAAAGCAGCTCTCACTAGTGGAATAATATTTCAAAGTTTGCACCCCTCTCAACAAAAACAGACACACAGCTACAAACAGTGGAGCTCATTTCGGCTAACAGCGACTTCCATCAGTTACCAGCAGCTCTGTTAGCAACCTTCTGACAACATAGTAAAGTTAGCACAATGCCTCTTATATTAATACATGTCATGTAAGTCCAGCTAATGGCTCGAACACCCTCGGTTGTGCAGCGTTAAGTGCGAATCCCTAATTTTAATAAACTGAGGGGAAAAATGAGTTTTAATAGGAATTTACTTAGCCAGGACTCCAACGACTCCCCATCGTCCGCCATATTTGCACCCAGGCAAACAACGCGTGACTCCTCCTGCTGCATTCAATTGCTCTCGGAGGAATGGGAGCTGTTGCGATATTCCCGCCACCTTAATGGTGTGTAGTTATTTTTTGTTTTCTCATACCTCTGGTTATGTTTTCGTCTGTAAGTATATGGGGATATAATGTGAATCTGTCTTGTTATGCAGCGTCAGTTGAAGCTAATTTTACTTTTCTTTTTTCAAGTTTAAAAATGGTATGGGAAAACGTTTGTTTTTGAGAAAAAAATCATGTTTTTGAGGGGAAAAAAACAATAGTTTTAGATTATAAAGTTGTTTATTTACATTAAACCAAACTCAGAATTTCTGGGTGAAATGCCATAAATTTAGGAGAACCTTTACATTTTCAAGTTTAAAAAGTCATAAATTCTGACACCATAAATTAAGAAAATGTCGCGTTTTTTCGCATTGTTGTCAATGCGAGAAACTTAAACTGATATTTAATTTTTCTATGTGGATCTTCAGGTGCTCAGCTTTAGTAAGATACGACTGGGGGTCCCTAAGGAAAAAAGGTGGGGTACACAGATTTAAGAATTTAAGTGCTTGGACACTGACTTGTTGTCCAGGGGATCAGCTTCCTCAGCAGGCCTAGAAACACATGACTGAAGCTAAGCTAGTTAATAATAGGCTAATTAAGTTGTGCCACATTATATTATGAAACCGCACATTTGACCATGTGTAAACCATCAGAGCCTAAGTCACAAGCACTGACTGTATGGATGACATGATAGCACCTCTCGTTTTTGTCATGAGGTTTCATGTTTGAGAAAAAAAAACTGCTATCTTAAACTTTTCTTTTTAAGCTGCTCAGAGACTATTAAACAGGCTAGCTAAATACAGCCTCTTTCGCACAGACATAGGGTGAAGTTGACCTATTGAGCTAGAATGCCAATTTAGTAATTGGATAAGCATGATATAGTGAGTCCTAACTTTAGCCAAAGTAATCAATTATGGTAGCGTGATATGTGCTGTTTTGGCATAGGCTATGGCTTCTTGAAATGTGTAATGTGTAAATACTTTTCTAATTGTTTCATTTCATACAAGGAAATGGTATTGTTAGATAAATACTAATGTAGCTTTGGTCTATCTGTGGCGAATGAGTTATGAACAACCAACTGAGTTACCTCTTGTTTTCTGTAGACTAGAGCCCTGGTGGGACTCTTAATCCCACTCCTGCTGGAGTGAACTATTACCACCCAATCCCACCTACATCCCTCACAGATTCTGACAATCCATGTAGCTAAGATATTCAGAAAACAGGCAGTGTGTTTAATTAAAGGAATAAGAATATGAATGTGTTCACTTAAGCACAACCTTGATAAATACTCTCTGAATAAAGGAACACTCCACTTGCTGAACACTTGTCATGCATAATGGTGCCACTCACATATTAAATAAAAAACATTTTGATAATGTTGAATAAGTCTCTGACATTTTAAAGATTCAAAATTTTCACTAGTTGACTGTATTCCCAGAGCTCAGAAGAGAACCATGGGTATTTGTAGTCATGTTTCTGAAAAGATGGGCACACATATGCTATTTTTAAATATATCTTTCATAAAGAGACACTGACAATCAGAGTACTGTTGTCATGTAGGAGGCTTCCAGAGGGACAGAAACTCGGAAGAAAATAGTATTTTCATCTTGTTGTGAGTGTGAGGATATTTACTTGGTATGCTGACCAATAAACGATAAGAGGTCTGTAATATATCAGAGTAAGAATGAGATGTCCTTTTTTTGCAGTATTTTTCTCTTTGTGGACCTATTTCTCTTTATCAAGATGATATCATGAAAGGTTTTGATCAGTTGAGATACCAGCTGCAGGTAAGCTTTAAATACAGGGAAGAATGTTGTTTGTTCACAGCTCATGGTTCTTATTTATACCAGTAAATTTATCCTAAATATGACAGAGATTGACCAGGCCTCTCTCTGTGTGGTTGTGTTTGTCCTTGTCTGATACTGAGTCTCTTCATCACAGAGGCAACATCTGTCAGTGTCAGATCTGTCTTGACTCAGCTGAGCTGGGCTCTCCTATTTTGATTTCACTGTAGCACTGCCACTATCAATTGTCTGCAGCAGTCCTTAACAAAGGCATCTCTCGCCTTTAAATGCAGGGGTGGTTCCACAAAGTGAGGCCCTTTTCCAATTTGCTAAAAGCAGTCATAGCCAGAGAAGAAAAATACTTTTAGACTATTTCTTTTTAACCTTTGTACGCTCTGTAAGAAAGCCTGCTCAGATAAACCTTTGTTCACATAAAAGGATCAAGAACCAGAGTTTCTGCAGCAGAGAACCAAAGGAGCAGAGCAGTGACAGGAGCCTTTGGACAACCACAGGAGCAGTCTGGAGCATTTGTCGGCCAAATTGTGTGTTTGTGAAGACAAAGTGAGTTACATATTCTTATACTTGTTGTTGTTCTGCTTGCTTTTTGCATATTTAGGATATAGTGGTATTCCAAGTTAGAGCTAATTATGACTGGGTCTTATCAGAATCAGATTTATTGCCAAGTATATTTTCACATGCAAGGAATTTGACTTGGTGTTGGGTGCAAAGCAGTTAACATATAGGAAGAATAAAGATATCAAGAGGCTAATGAAAGTTAAAAAAAAAAAAAAAAAAAAAAAAAAAATATATATATATATATATATATATATATATATATATATATATATATATAAAGGGGTTAGACTTGAATAGATTTTTATAGAAGATATACAATCCCCTCCAAAAGTATGCACACTCTTGCCAATGTCTTGAGAACACTTGATGCACAAGGCCTCAGGCAGTTGCTTACCTTTGCCAAATGGAAAAAAAAAATGCCTATGCCCAAATGTCACTCACTTAAGTATTTTCTTATGCAAAAGCAATGGCCAGGGTGTTGCCCACAGGATCTACTCAGTAATCGTGGTGGCTTCATCTCAAATATGACAGGGATTGAGCAGGTGGCACCACCACATGTTTCAGCTCAGGAGATGGATCAGAGGAGGACAGGGATACAGCTCCACCAGCCTGTAGCTCATCGGTGAATGTGCTTTGGATATGGCAGATCACTTGGCAAACACTTAGGGGCTCACCATCTGTTCTCTTCAGGAAATGTTGCTTGTGATTTAGAGGATAGATTGACTGCCCAAGCCTGAGAAGTCTTTTCAATAAAAACTACAATTCAAGCTTTTATTTTTGAAACATCCTTTAGATGGATATTTTTACAGAATAGGTGAAAAAAAAGCTTGTCTGAACAAATGTCTATTTGGAATTGGAATTGCCATTTTAACTTTTTTTAAAACTTTGATTATAATAGCCAAGGTATTTAAAGATGTTGGGTTTCTATTTAGCTCTAGCCCATTTTGGGCCAATGGTTTCTTTACCTCCACACAACCTATTTTAATGTAGCGTTTCCCAAGCATGGATATGCATGTCAATAATACAGCCACATTAAAAAAAAAAAACTAAATCTGTGGCAGCAAATGAAGAAGAGTTTGTACAAATAATGCAACTTTGCAAACTGCAAAGTGATATGACTGCTGGCTGTGACAGGATAATGATAGTCCTGTTTTTAAATGTGAAAGGTGCAACTTGTTCATAAAAAGAAATTTTCAACCTAATATTAACACAAAAACCAAAACCAACTCTAGAAACATTAATTTCACCAAGGCGCTGATAAATCAGCAGAATCAGGAAGCAGCCAGAGTTGAACAGTGTTAAAGCAGCAATATGACTCATGGAGTGTCCCTAGTTTATCCAATCCCAGTTAAACTGTGACATTGATTCTGTACATATTAATGAATTTTATCAGTTTTCAAAGACCTCTTGTGGACCACCTGCAGTACCTCCTGGGCCCACCAATGGCTGCCAACCACACTCTGGGAAGCCTAGTTTTTCTGCCTTTTACTTTATGTTGGATGTTTGCTGTTACATCAGACGTCAAAAGATATTATTTCTGAGCCATTTTGTCCTGGTACAGAGCATATGATCATACATCTCCCCACTGTGCCACATTAAAGCTGTGTCTACAAAAACATCTGCCATATTCTTGTTTGCACTACAGGCAGCAGAATCTCTGTCTCTTCACTTGCTTTTACAGAACAGCTTGTACCTCATGTTACCCCATCTCCTTTCTCTCTCTGCATTTGTTTGAAATTCCCACAAGATTCTTCAACTTTTTCTGTCGGTAGATAGTCAGTCATTTTGATGGCTCCAGAGAACTAATGCAAGTTCTGATTTTCAACACTGCTAAAGCTTTTGTAGCTTTTCTAATCTGAGATGTGCAGATGGATTCTGACTTTTTCAGGTGATAGGGCAGTGTTTATGGTTTATTTTCCATTTTAGTAGCTGGATATCTGATATTGTGTTTACACTGCAGAAACCCAGATCTGAGGACCCCTAAACAAACTGGCCCTTTTAAGATTGAGACTCCAGCACATCACTGTAGCAAAGCTCTACCTTCACTACGCCTTTGAATTTTACATCGAACCCCACAACTTTGAAATAGTGGTGTTCCTGTGTGCAATTTTGCTTCATGTAACAGAGTGAAGAAGTACAGGAAGCACAACACTTAAAAAACAGTGCAACTTCAAATGCATACTCCTACAAGCATGGCCCTATTCCACCCTGCTAGCTAAGCCCACTGAATCATCCTAAACCCCACCTACTCCATGTTAACAGATGGGGCATGGATTTAACATTTAAATGTAATTACATCATATCTCAGGTTTTCTCCTTCCTAAACTCTGTCAAGATGGTTACTTATCTAGCAGTTAATTTGTCCCTGCCTTAGTGTTATTTTTTCTGTCAACTCAGGTTTTTATATATTGTTTTTATGCAAAATAGAGCTGATGCAACCTCCTGACTGACCACTATGCCGACAAATGTAGGTCAAGGTGTTTTCTTAGATCAGCTGAGGAGAGAAGGACCTAAGGATGTTATACTGTTACAAGAGTCCTTAGACTTTCTATAACCCCAAGTGTCTGCTTCAGATCAACACAAGAATCTGTTGTGATGTCGACTGTTCATCTCTGACGGCCATTCTCACAGACCGTTCATCTAAGATGCTGCATCTTTCAGTACAGAAGTTCCGTAATTTGTTTGCTGCATTAAAATGTTCTCATGAGGGACTAGCTTCTTTTCTTATGAGCAGACACTCGTCTTTTTTACATGTTTTGTAATGAAGGTCAGGTTTTTAACTTTTAACATGTGGTATCCTAACCCCTACTTTAACCCTTACCTAACCCTAGAGGGAAGTTTAATCAAATTTTATTCCAAATGTTTTAGTGTATAGAGTGAAAGAGACGGTGTCTCAGATGAGCGCTATGTGAGAGTTGCTGTCAGAGACCTGGATCTGCAGCCAGACCCTTCGCAACTGTTCTGTATCTTTATCTTTGGCATTTTATCTGCAAGTGAATAATGTGTGTTGTGGCCATTGGAAAGGGTGCTACGTTAGTGCTGTGGTTCCACCACCCAGATCACTTCTGCTCATGTCTTGGCTCTAAATTCCATCACTAGTGCAGTATGTTTTTGGCACAAGTATATTTTGTCTTCCTTATTATACAACTTGATGCGATGGGGACATATTTTCCATACTAATGTATAACCAGTTAAATTACATAGCAGACAATGTCTAATGGTGGAATAAAAATCCTGTCTTAACTGTCAGTGTAAAAGGGGCCACTGTTTCAAGTAGTTAAATCAAATCCAACACAATATACTTCTAAGAGATCCATGTATGAAAGGCACTGCTGGAAAATTTGTGAACTGGAATGTCCAGAAATTAGCTTAAAATGCCAAATGTTTAATATATGAAAGTAGCTTCTGTTGTGGTTTTTGTAGGAAGGCGCTCAGAGAGTATGTTATAAGAAAAATGTCTATTTTCTGCTGAGCCCACTTCAAACATGTGTCAGTCCACTGTAGCAGACTTCAAGAAGGAAGACATAGACAGCCATAGACAATACAGTCAATTTCAAAATAAAACACCATGGTCAGACTTGCGATCTTTTTTCTCATTGTCACCGTAACATCATGTCAAAGAATAAGCAAATTCACAACAAATGAACCATGAACAGACAAAGTCTTTACAGGCTTTCTGCTTTTCCCTTCATTTCTACATGAACTTGTGATCCATCTGCATTGTGTTGAGCTGAACCACAGATCGCTGAGCTCCACTTCACTCCAGAAACAGGCCCAATGGGTTTTGGCAAACTTTTGGTCGGAGCTGAATGTCACAGTGAATGAAACGCTGTGGACTAGGACTACGAATGGAAATTGCAGGTATTGCTTTCTGGCTTTCTTTATAGTGAGGACAGTAAAGGCTGGGAAGGGGTCAAATACATACAAAAGGAGTAAAACCAATAAACAGGTCTTTTAAATCTTCCTTTTAAAAATTCGACCTGGCCACCAATAGCAACCAGACCACTTCGTCTTCCCCTTCCACGTCACATAGTCCACCCTCCCATCACTTTGCTGTCAGTAAATCTCTACCCTTATGATGTCCTCATTCCAACTCTGCATCCCATAGCACCTTCTTCTGCATGGCCATGAGGTGGCGGTAACAGCTTTCAGAGGATGTGCAGTGTTTGCATAAACTCTCTTTAGTCTTGGTGGGGTATGTGTGAGGGAGAGAGATGCATTTATTGCAGTTTTCCTCAGAAATCTTTATCATTTAATTTGTATTATTTTTACAATATAGAGTGTTTCAATTAATGTAGTCAAAGCTCGCCAATTACAGGCTTAAACAAGCAAATGGGGGAGACAATCAGACTGATAATGTTCCTTTCTGAAGACGTGACCACAGAAGCTTTCTTTCTCACTCGCTCTCTATGTTCTCTGAAAAAAAAACCCAGCAATGCAAATCAATGACTCATGCAGTGCTTCAAACGCTGTTTACCTCATTCTCCAGCATGTTGGCAAGAACAAAAAATGAGAAAAGGCCACCCAAACTGGTTAGGAAGCCATGGGATATAACATGAAAATAATATACTACATCACTTATGACATAATGCACATTATGTATTATTTCCATTAGCTTCAAATCTATTTTTCTTCCTTTTCAAAGGGGCTCGTTTCTCTTTTTTCAAACGCTGCCTCTTTGTTTTCATTTTAACACTCAATCTTTCCATTCACACAAATTTCATGAAAACAGGATTTCATCACACTTTAATTTGATAGAATAAAATTGTGACAAGCTGTGTTACATTCAAAGACATCTGCGGGAAACATGCCTGGAAATGAAATATGCCTCAGCCATGTGTTTGAATGTATTAAATCAGAAAACATTTCCTCTTACAGTTTGATTCCAAGAGTTTTCATAAACTGTCAGCTCTAAGGCAAGACATTAATGACTAGTCACATGGCATGCTTGTGGTCTGACCCTGAATATAAATCATTATCATTAGTCTTACCATGGCGAGTGAAAATCCAACTACAGAAACATTATGGGAAATTATAAGGGGAAAACATACCAACATATTTACTGAAGGCCTGATGATTGCCAAGAGGAATGTACCTACTAATCCCTTGTAAACAGATAAAAAAGCAGGGCTGATTAATTCAATTACTTGCAATATATTAAGTTCCATAATTAGTGCGCTATTTTTTGTCATTGGAATTAATTACATGCTTTAACACACTTTCGTTAAGGCATCTCAGCTTCTCCTTGCAGCCACAGTAATGCAAAAATGAATCCACCACTGCCCATTTATTTTTTATTTTACTTAAAAAAAAAACAACAACATTTTTATTCTAAAACATTTTTATTCTAATCTCTATCAATCAGAGACAGAAAATGAGCTGACTGAAATATATGCATTCCTTGATTCATTGGATATCCCAAAAATAAGCCCTGAAGCCCAGGCCTCCCTGGAAACCTCCATAACGTCTGAGGAAATATTGTCTGCTATTAAAGCAACTCAGAGTGGGAAAGCACCTGGACCGGACGGGTTCTCCATTGAATTTTATAAGGAGTTTGCACCAAAACTTGCACCTATTCTCAAGTCTGTATATGAGGAATCTCTTTCGTGCGGGAAATTGCCACGGACCTTATCTCAGGCGATAATATCTGTACTGCTGAAGAAAGGTAAAGATCCCCTAGAATGTAGTTCATATAGACCAATAAGTTTACTTGGGTGCAACTACAAAATATTAACCAATGTTCTTGCACGTCGTTTAGAGACAGTAGTGCCCTCAATTATTGATGAGGACCAAACAGGCTTTATCCCTGGATGTCACTCCTTCTTCAATATGCGGAGGTTACTTAATGTGCTATTATCTTCCCACTCAACCCTACAGCCAGAAGTCATCCTATCTCTAGATGCTGAGAAGGCGTTTGGGTTGAGTGGGATTATCTTTTCGCAGTGTTGGAAAAGTTTGGTTTGGGGCCAGTTTTCTGCAAATGGATCAAAATTTTATATTCTGCACCTATGGCAGCAGTCCAGACTAATCGGGTGATATCTGAATATTTTATGCTCCATAGAGGTACCAGACAGGGCTGCGGTTTATCTCCATTTTTATTTGACATTGCAATTGAACCCTTAGCAATTGCTGTAAGGTCAGAAGATAAAATCAGGGGTATAACTAGAGGTACAACCTACCACTAAACATCTTAATACGCAGATGATCTACTTCTTTATTTGTCAAATCCATCAGAAGGTGTGCCACACCTGTTAGATCTACTAAAGAGATTCAGAAAGATCTCAGGATATAAGATAAATTTAAATGATTTGGCCAGACAGTTGACTTATAACCACCTACCCTTTAAAGTAGAAAATGATACCTTCAGTTATTTAGAAATCTCAGTGGCAAACACAATAAAGGCCCTTTTTAAACACAATCATAAAATCTTATTAGAACATACTAAAATCGACTTGGATAGGTGGTCAAAGCTCCCTATTTCACTGGCTGGCCGGATTAATTCAGTGAAGATGACAGTAATGCCTAAGTTTCTTTATTTATTTCAAATGATACCCATTTTCCTCCCTAAGTCCTTTTTCGCTCAACTAGATCGTCTTGTCTCTTCATTTATATGGAATAAATCCACAGCAAGAGTGAAAAAATCTAATTTAGAGAGAGCTAAATCAGAAGGAGGTCTGGGCTTACCTAATTTTTTACACTACTATTGGGCTGCCAACATTGCCAAACTCAATTATTGGACCACAGGGTTCGCTGGCAAAGAAGGACCCCTTTGGGTGGACATGGAGTTAAAATCAACTTTACCAGTCTCTCCAGTTTCATTTCTTACAGCACCACTGTGTGCTAAAATCAATAACCAAAATATGAATGTCAATTTGGTTGTCAAAAACTCAGTTAAAATATGGGACCAGTTCAGGAGACATTTTGGCCTTAAAGGTATAAATAGACTTTGCCCTATTATGTTTAACCACCTCTTCAGACCATCTCAACTAGACTCAGGATTTTCATTGTGGCGTACAAATGGTCTTGTTTTCTTTAAGGATTTGTTTAATGAGGAAGGCTTCCTACCGTTTATTTCACTTTGCCAGGTTTACAATCTGCCAAACTCTCACTACATTAGATATCTTCAGGTGCGCAGCTTTGCCTCCAAGTATTTTTTGGGTTATCCTAACTACCCCCCAGAAGATATATCATATTTAGTACTCAACATTGACCCATCCAAGAGAGGTTTAATCTCTAAACTATACAACTTGATCCAAAAAGAGCTTTTCCATAAATGGGAAAAATCTAAAATTGCCTGGGAGGCTGATATTGGGGAATCCATTCTGGATGAAACTTGGGAAAACATTATTTCTAAAATACACACTTCATCCTTCTGTGTTCGTCATGGAGTCATCCAATTTAAAGTGGTGCACCGTCTTCACTACTCCAATGATAAATTGGCTAAGATATATCCCAGTGTTGCCCCAGTGTGCCCCCGGTGTCAGTACTCTCCAGTTTCCCTTTGTCACATGTTTTGGTCTTGTCAATCTCTATCCAATTTCTGGATCCTGGTTTTTCGTTCTCTTTCAGCAATAGGGAATGAGACTATTAATCCCAACCCTCTGACGGCGATCTTTGGAATAATGGAAGAAGGTGTAAAGCTCCCCACTTCCTATAAAAATGCTATAGCTTTTGCGTCTCTGATTGCCCGTCGTCTCATTTTGCTTAAATGGAAGAGTAAAATCCCTCCTACTTTTACTCAGTGGATTCGTGAGGTCATGATGTTCTTGAACTTGGAGAAAATCAGGTATTCTGTACGTGGATCTGCAGAGAAATACATAACTTATGTCATGATCTTCATTTTGTCATATGTTTTGTATATGTTAAAATAACAATAAATAAAGTTATTAAAAAAAAAAAAAAAAAAAACAACTCACAGACCGCTCTGTTTACATGACAAAGTCATCTGACTCTTTTAAATGCTGTCCTATTTATTTTCAGTCCATTACAAGTTCCTCTTGTTCATGTTATAATGTTTGATCTACCCACAAAAGTAGGTCTGTATCCAAACAGCAAGTCAATACTCTCGGTTTAAGACCGTAGAAAAATCCAAAAGGATGCAGAAAGGTTTAAAATGCAATTAACTACATAAATTCTGTGATGAATTGCAATTAAAAATTTAGATCTTTTGACAATCCTATAAAAATGACATGGTCTAAAACAGCGCTTCCCAATATTTTTCCACTGAGAATTCCAGTGGGAACCAGTGTACAACAAACAACATCCAAACACAACTACATACATATAAAACACATCAAAACACTCTGCCCAAGAGCATGATGGGAAACTCCACCTACACATCCCCCCACATTTGAAATCACAGCTGGCAGAGCTCTTTACAGGGTTGAACTAACACTGGTGGATAAACATTGTCAAATAGCTCCAACACAGAAAACCATTTCACTCAGAATGGAATTAAAATTAGACTTAAGGAGTTATAATCAACCCTGAAATGTTTAACCCTGAGATTTCAATACTCCAGTTTTTGCTGTTTTGTGATGTGGAATCATTCTCTTGCTCAGGCCCGTCCACAGAATGGTCTGGGCCCCTTAAAAACCCAGAGAATAGGCCCTCCCCAGTTGTGATCCATTAATGGTAACTTGCATGTGTATAGGATAAGTAGTACTGGTGCTTGTGTCCTGGCTAACAGTTACTTCATTTTGGAGCTGAAAAGAGAGTCAAGCAAGTACCGTGGTCTGATGTTCGAATTATTTATTTGTGCCACTTTTTAACCTCTTTTCATCACTTTTTTAACAATTTTTGCCCGAATTGTTCCCACATTAACCACATTGTTGCCACTTTTTAACCACTTTTCACAATTTTTAGCACCCATTTTTGGCACTTTTTGTCTTTTCTAAACCCATAATTGCTGCTCTATACCTTTAAACCTATTTCTGCCACTTTTTATACCAATATTTATATATAATCTATACATGTTTGTATATATATTTGCATATGTGTATATGTGTAGGTGTACGTATATGGTAAATATCTTCACCATATCCAATGTGTAATATATCCAACATGTACATAACAGCTGTAAATACTATTTATATATATATATTTTTTTAATTTGTAAGTTACATTTTTGTATTTCCCATTTTGTATTAATTAATTGTCATAATTGCATGTTCTTCTTACTCTATTTTTTCTGTGTCTAATTGCGTGCTTTGTTTACACCACTCTTGCTGCTGTAAATTTGGCAGTTCCCCTTGTTGTGCTAATAAAGGAATATCTTATCTTATTTTTAGCCATTTTTTACCACTTTGAATGCGTTTATGCCCTTTTAAACCAAGTTTTGCTGCTCTTTAACCACTTTTCACCATCTTCTTCTGCAAATTTTTGCTGCTTGTAACCCATTTTTGTCAGTTTTTTCCTTTCTTAACCCAGATTTGCTGTTTTATCCCTTTTTGCCACACTTGATGAATGTTTGTCACTTTAAATCAATTTTGACCACTTTTGAACCACTTTTCACCACTCATTTCTGCCCATTCTGCCACTTGCAACCGATATTTTCCACTCTTTAACCTCTTTCACCAGTTTTACCTACCATTTTTGCCAGTTTGCCAATTTATTCTGCAATCTTTTAATTATTTTCCCTTAAAGTTAGGCCAATTCCTTCTACTTTATTTTCAGGTATCCTGACATTTGTTCACATCATGGCTTAGCTAGGAAGTCTGACATTACTTTCCAAATGGATAAGTTCAGTGTGCTCATCCAAATTGTTAAGATTAAAATTGAATCATCTGATACCGCTTACTTGTGTGCTAGCTAATAGCACATCTAAATGATGTTACATTCCCTCCCACAGCAACAACATATATACTGATAATATGTAGTTTAAGACTTGTCTCACCTGGTTTCCTCACACCATGCCATTGTCTGACAGACAAAGCTCTCTCTATTCAAACAAAACAATGTGGGTGCCATTATCAAATCTTCTATATTATTACCCTTCAGATGTGCTAAATAAAAAATCATATTAATAAACAGCTCTCCAGCATTTCATCATCCACTTCTTTCATTGTGTGTATTTATTTTCTGGATGATGAGAAGCAAAACCATTGTGATGTATAAGAAAAATGCTTTTTTTATCAGCAGCACCCTTGCTCTGCTTTTCTCTGCTCTTCTCAGCATTACATGCTTTAGGATGGAGGCCCCATCTTTCATCGCTTTTTATTTCATTAGTATGGTTACTTTTGTGTAAGTAAGTGGACAGATGTCTCACACAAGGCCGGTCTTTAAGACTTACTCACAGCTGAATGATCTCTCACATCAGCTCAGCCTTCTCCATCTTTTAGAGTCACACAGCACCATAAAGCCAACCTGTAAGAAATAGAAAAACTTGAAACAGATAGAGGTTTTTTGAATGCATCCATTTGTTTAGTTAAAGGCATTTATTTAAAATAAAAGAATAGGGGTAAAAAAGGTGACCCCTGCCTTCAAATAACTGTTTAATGTTTATATTTGATTAACGATTACTGAATGGATAACTGTGATCATTGTTCTTATATTGTGTTCTTCCACTTCCATTGACTGGCCTTTCATTTTGACACACTGGGGTATCAATCTTCTCAGTTTTAGGTTACTTTTAAATCCCTAAATGTGGGAATGAACTAAAGCTCAAAGCAATGTTGGCTGTGAAACAGCATGACGTCCAAAAACACACTTCTTATTAAAGGGGTTGTTTCTGAATCCATGCAGCTATGGTGGAAAACACCTGTTAGGGGGTGTTTTTAATCCCTGAGAAAGTTAAAAGGTAAGACTGATATGCATAGTATAAAATCAACCAAATCTGTCAAGCTGTGGTTTAAAATCTTTTTTCTGGTTTGACAAGGAAATACTCAACATGAAAAACCTAACTGTGCTTGATAATTTTATAAGCATTTTGGGGAAAAGAAAGTTGTTTTTTTGTTTCTTGCCATTTGAAATAAATGAATGAATTCAAGCTCCTTTCCTGTAAGTAAATGACGGCCTCATCAAGCAGCAGTTGTTTGAAGTTGTTTTTTGGCCTAAACATCAGGAGACATAAGTACTTCAACATATGTGTTAGGAGTTGCATCTCACAAACCCCATCAGCTGATATGTTCTGTTTTAATGAAATTTTATTAAAAAATGAAATTTAATCCCACTGTTTTCTTGTCAGACTCTGTCTTTTGAAATAAAGTCTCAAAGCAGCTACTGTTGTTCTACAAGCCTTGTGTTATCTTTTCCTATGTTGTGTAAGTTCTTCTGTGTTCATGATATTACATAGATGCAGGGAAAGTTAGCTCCTATGGTGGGAGTAAAGTAGGCAGTGACAGGTATGCATTTTAGGTCAGCTGGCCCTTAGTTTGTAGTTTTCTTAAAACAGCTGGTAAAAAATGGCTTGCAGTGATAAATTCTTCTTTTCTTATTCAATAAAAATAGAATTGTTAATATTATTCTTAAAATGACTTGTAACTTATTATTTTAAATGTCAGCAGAAGCTAGGGTGGCCTAGTGGTGTGGGGCGCAGCCTGGTTTATGTATTGCGGCCTGTGTTTGAATGTGGCCCGTGGTGCTCTTGTCCTTGTTTCTGATTCTGTCCTTTGTCCTCCTCTATCAGTGGAGGCATAAAAATCTATCTTTTTTTTTTAAAAAATGCTGGCAGATGTTAGAGCATACGCAGAATCTACTAGTTCCAAGAAAAACACTCAATTTTCCAGATGGGTTTATTTTTCACAGCCTAAGTAGCATATTCTTCCATTCACTTCCAAAGTGCAAATGAGTAGCAGGTTTTATGGTATGACTCTTCGACTGCTGATCATTTGAACAAATCCATGCAGTTTGTCTGATAACAAAAGTGTGGCTTACAGACTTTGAAGAGAGGCTAAAAACTAACTTCAAATCTCTTTGCTTAAAGAGCATCTATTTTACTTTAAATGACCAAGTAATATTTCACTTGACAGTGTTCAGTCAACTTAACAATGTCAAACTGACAAGACATTAGTGTGGCTGCTGCTAAAGCGTAAGTTTTATTAGAACTTGACGGCATTTCTTCATTAAAAGAAGAACAAAGAACAGCATTGAGTTGTTTTTCTTTTCAAAAAGTCATGAACTGACATGTCTACAGTCACCACAGTTCAAGTTATGCAGCTATCTATGGAGTTTATTTGCCAGTAGGGGCGCAATTCGGTTTAGGGGAGAAAGCTTGGGGCTACGACATAACGTGTTTTGTTGATCTGATTGGCCAGTAAAGATGTGACAGACAGAACGTTCATCCAATCACCCTCCGAGTTTTTTCAAAGGTTCTGCCCTTCTCCAAATGCCGTCTATTGAAGGTTTTCCAGATGTATGTGTGAAACAATCCATCTGGCATGTCAGGTTGGAAATTTGTGCAACTACAATGCTAATTCTTTTAGTCTGTAAAAGAAAATTTTCTCTATGTGTTAGCACTGAGCTAATGAACTAAGATGTTCAAATGCATGTCAAAAAATAGAACATTATGAAAAAGTGTTTTTCCCCCATGATTTAATTGAAGAAGTGAAACTTCCAAATATTTTAGATTAATCTCATACAAAGTAAAATATTTCAAGACTTTCCAAATTTAAATGTTGATGATTTAAGCTTACAGCTCACAAAAATCAAAATCCATTTATCCACACATACATCAGTCCAAAAAAGGAATGGTTATTACAAAAATGCTGACCTTATGGAAATAATGCTCATTTATGCACTCAGTAATTGCTTGGAGCTCCTTTTGCACAAATGACTGCATGCGACATGAAGCCAATAAGTCTGTGGCACTGCTGGGGTGTTATGAGGCCCATAGGTTACTCTTGTTTTTTGTCTTCAGCTTCTCTGTATTGTTGGGTCTGTTGAGTCTCATCTTCCTCTTGACATTTCCTTGAGATTCCCTATGGGGGTTCAGGTCAGAAGCACAGCAACATCATGGTCAGGAAACCAGTTTCTGCTAGTTTTGGCTTCTCTGTGGGCCGGTGCCAAATCCTACTGGAAAAATGATATCCCCTTAAAGCTTCTCAGTAGATGGAAGCATGAAGAGCTCTAATTCTTCCTGGTATACGGCTGACAGTGTTGACTCTTGACTTGGTAAAGCACAGTGGACAAACTGAGCAATGGTCTAGTTCTTTTTCTCCTTGGCCCAGGTAAGATTCTTATGACATCCGAGGTTCAGGATTGGCTTGAGGCTAAGAGCAATGTCAATGATTGACTTCTGGACAAAAGTCAAGCCAGCAGTCTTCCCCATGATTGTGGTTGTGTGTACTGTTCTAATATTTGAGATGGTGGATTTTTGGTTTTCATGGGCAGTGAGCTGTAATCAGCAAGATTATTACAAAAAAATGTCTTGAAATGTTTCATGTTGTTTGATATAAACATAGGAAATATGGAAATTTAATTTTCTGAAGTAAATCACTGGAAAAATGAACTTTTACATGATGTTCTAATTTTTTAAGATGCACCTGTGTATATGAGGAAGAGTTCAAACTCACTTCTGTATCCTGGTGCACGGGAGGCGGTGAGGTCTAGTGTCTAGACTGTTTCAGCAAGTTGCATCATAAGTGACAGTGGGGCCCTGTGAGGTCGAAGCTCAGCTTCAAAATTCTGTCATTGTCTGGACACAGTCAGAAGTGTCATTTTGTTTTGACAAGATGTTGAAAGATCAGTTATCAAGCTGTCTGATGTAGTGCTGACTTGTTTTCTCAAAGAGCTGACTTTGGATGAGACAGCTTCATGAAACTAGAATTTGTATACAGGAAGAAAAATGGTCTCAGGACATTATTATTGGTTATAGTGTCTTACCATATTAACAAAGGTTACAATGTCTGCTTGTGTGGATGGGCTTAAAGTCTGGGGACCTGCATGGCTAGATTTGAGATTGCCAGTATTGCTGCCTCTCATTCCCTGCTACACTGCTACTACGCTGCAGTCTGACAAACAAGAGCTGAAACATCAGTATTCCCAGGATAAGCTCACTCCCACCCCTCCTCTGAAACCCCTGGGCTCACTCCATGAGGCTCTGATCCTGTGATCATAAGTGAGTACTGCCAAGACCTTTGCTGCATTTCATTTCCCATCTCTCAGTCACCTTACATGTCATCTCTCATACCGTCAACCATCTAAATCCCCATCACACGCTGGCACCTGACATTTTCAGACATTCAGGTTCTAAATGTCAGCAGTGGTTACTGTGTCTTTGTTTAAGAGATGTTATTTATCTTTTTCTTGTTTGAAGTGTGGCTGAATGAGGTACCTGTCCCTATCCATAAGCTTATTAGCTACAGGAGAAACTTGGGAGCAGGTAAACCATAGTGTTTCTGTGGAAGCAAGGCTTAACATCACTGCAGATGGGGACATTTGTACCATGGAATTTAGCTTAGAGAAAAATCTGTTTTATGTCTTAAGATGTCAAATTTTGACACAATAAGACATCAAACTTTGAACTAATTAAAAAAAAAAACATATGTTGGTAAGTCATTTTGAGGTGTAAGACATCCAAATTGGATTTGTTAAGACAACAAAATTTGATGTGTTCAGACGCTAGTAAATGATGTTAAGACTTACATGTTCATAACATGGTTGTTGGTTTTGTAAGTCAGACCTGAGATTGACTGGCGACCAGTCCAGGGTGCACCCAGCCTCTCACCCTATGACAGCTGGGATAGGCTCCAGCCCCCTTGACCCTTGGGTTTAGATAACGGTGAAGATAATGGAAGGATAGATGGATCAAATTTCATGTGTCAAGATGTGATTTGTTAAACAACAAGTTTTAGTATGTTAAGTTCAATCAGGACCACTTTGTCAAGAAACACACATGATTTGGGGTTTATAAATTTTCTCTTTTATAAATTTTTCTCTCATTGCTGTTATTTATATTTGGCATTGTGGCTGTTCTGGGATCCCCCCTACCCTTCCACAACCCTATGTGGCAAGCATCAAGCAAGGACAACACAATAAACCCATAGCAGAGAAGACATCAATGACAACAGCATGACATAATCAGATAAAGCATAAAGGAGGAGCTGGGGCCAGACTAGAGCAGTTAAAATATGGTAGCATAAGTGCAATTAATCAATAGCGAGCTTAGAGTGAATCAGCTGGCCATCAGCTGATGAGGGCTTGCATGAGATCAGTTGATCTAAAATCTATGGAGGCGCTGACTTCATGGCCTACCTGAACTATACTATACTATACTATACTTATCTATCAAAACAGTATTGTGTTATGGCATTAAATTTTTAATGAAAAATTTGCCGCACCCCACTCAGCTCAGTTTTGTTACTCTAGTAGTCCTTAACCCTGAGCACCGTCCTGCCTGAATTTCAGCATGATTCTTTGTCGTTTGTCATGCAGTGTATAGTGGGACACAACAGTCTATACTGGCTTGATCAGCTGCTCCCAGTGAATATCTGGTATGCTTAACATGTTGGTCGTACAGCTGTACATAAATGCAAAGTCAGAGCAGATTCCCAAACATCAGGATATTTTTCCTTGTGTGTTGGCCAGCATCTGAAATCATCACCATTACAACAGAAAGCATGCCTGTCCCATATGCCTTCTCATAAAAGATGTGTACTGGCAGAGGATATTAATTAGCAGGATATATCTGTGGACCTCCAGCTGACAGTTTGGATGTGTAACTCCTGAATGAGTCAGTTCTAAGAGTTGGTTCTTATATGAAATTATGTTTATTTCTTTTCTCTTTATTTTAAATACACCACAGAATACCCAGATGATCTGTATTCAACAGCTCTTGGCCACAGGCCCTATTGCTAGCATGTTACCAAGACCTTCAGCTGCCTTTCAGTTTACACTGTGAATGTGGTTAATTTTAACCCAAATGTTGAAAGACACCGTATCGGCCTTGTCTTTTGAATTCAGCCACAACAAGACAAAAGCATGCCTGTAAACTTTTGCTTATGTGCAGTGCAGCACTTTGCTTGTATTCATGCTTTTAATGACTTTTCTAAATTTCCATCATTAATTATTAGTCATTTAGATGCTATTTGTTTTGATAAGTAGTGCAAAAAGCCATTAACATGTGTGCCAAAAAACAGAGAAGATACTTTTGTTCATAGAAGCAGGTGAAATAATGGTTTCTGAAAGATATATATATATTTTTTAGCTTGAGCGTACTGTAAGGTTAAAAATCTTTGTATTGCAAAGGATGTTACATTCACAATTTGTTTAATAGACCTAAATAGAGTGAAAAAGAGCAAAGCAAGTTAAACATGATGGAATTGCTGAGGCAAGGCTGCTCCTTTACCAGTGAAAAGAGGGCATCTGTAATCAATTTAAGACATTTACTTTGCCAAGGTTTATTACAAAGCACTTTCCTTTTAGCTCTCAAAGTCTTGAAAGGATCGCCTCACTTTAAAAAAACGAATGAATAGGTTCCATACCAATATAAAACAGTTTGAAAAACCTTGAGAAATTCAATGAGTTTCTATCATTTTTCACGTAGAATCGGAAACAACAACAGTAACGAGAGTAATTTACTATTATGAAAGAAAAATCAATTTTTCTATTTACAAGGAAAACATTTGTGTTGCATCTGACGGTAAGTGCTCTTGAGGATTGATTTGTTTTTTAATCATGGCTGACTCGACATAGAGGCTGAAGTCCCTGGGAGTGTTTTTACTCTTCACTGCAAATGTCGAAGAAAGCAAGTTTCTCCAAAGTGCAAGCCTATCGCCTTACACCGTAATTAAGCTGGCTTTGTTTTCTTTTCAAAACATGGTTCTTGAGTCAGAATATAATGATAAACAATTTTAAATAACCCACAGGAGATTAATTAAGCTTTTACCTTCACTGCACTGAATAGATGATGTCTCTCATACATAAACATTTTAAGATGATGTAATGTTGTAAATGCGCTGGCTTCTGGAATTTCAGAACAAGGAAGATACTTTCACTCAGCAGCGCATTTCAAAAAGTCCTGGCGCATTTTTGGACTGAAATTATTTCTGTTGCCTTTCAAATCAAACAGAACTGTTAGCAAGAATATTCATTTTTTTTGAACAGCAGTTTTATTAATGCCTGTAATTCCAACTGGAGGGAAGCTGTTGTATGATGCCAAAACATTGTTTTTTCTTTACATTTTCTGGATTAAAGATTAACCGCAAGTGCCATGGTTGATTTTCGAAAGACTATATTATTTCATTTGTTGGGAAACCCTACCTATTCATGCAGGAAGGATCAGCTCTGTGATGAAGTGGACCACTTTGGGGCGCCAAGATCCACATACAGTACCTTTAAGTATCTTACGTAACAGTATTTGGCATGTTATGCTCTTTTTCTGGACAAGTAATGACATATTGCCTTGGTGGTTAAAGAAAATACACCTATGAGGTTAAAAACTAAACTGATGATTTCCTACCTTCATTTTTTATAGGACCCATTTATTTAGTTTGTGTGTTTCCTGGATGCATTAAAATTCAAGACCATAGCATTACAATCCTGTGTATTTATTTCATTGTGTCATATCTTTGGGCACTTTCTTTAATGTTAGAAAGACTTTTAACAATTTGTCATTGCCACATAACCTCATCAATGGTAGCTAAAATATTAAAAATGTTTCCAAACCTGATGATAACATTATTCTGTTGTTGAGGCTGCTTCATATAATAAACCATCCTGTTAGATCAGTTTGTGATGTCCTCACAAACTGAGTGACAGTGCAAGAAGGAGACTAGTGAGAGAGGTCACCAAGACAAACATGACTACTCTGAAAGAGTTACAAGCTTCAGCAGCTGCTTGGGAGAGACTATGCATTCAACAACTGTGCAACCTGACAGAGCTTGAGCAGTTTTGCAAGGAAGAATGGAGTGAAATTGCAGTGTCCAGATGTGCAAGTCTGATTGAGACCTATCCACACAGACTCAATGATGTGATTGCAGCCAAAGGTATATCTACAGTAACACTGCAATTAGGATGGATGTATTTCTACAAATTTGGACACCAGTGATTACTTTACAAATTTCTGAATGACTGCAAGTGTAACACTGTGTCCAAATGGCATGCAAGGATCAGATACTGCATACTCGCATCTGTTAAATAATTAATTCTGTGCTCTGTAAATTTAAGTTTACCCCTTGCAAAACAGTCTGATGTACTTTTATTCCAATGTGGAGAAACAGAAATGTGCTTCTTTGTCTTGATGAGCATTTGATGGTAGGGAGCCAAGTAAACTTAGCACAAAAAGTAAGGAATTTGTGTTTGGTAGATGATTTCTTTGTTGAAATAATGCTTCTTGATAATACATCTTATTGGCAAACCATTGGAAAAGCTGTTTATTTCCCTTTTAAATGGTGAAAACATTTGCAAGGAACATGCATGTGTGGGATGGGCAGCAGAGCTGAGTATGTAGATTGCACCCATGAAAAATGTACCAAATCTTCTCTGCCAAGACCAAACAGCTTATTCTGCTGTTGCTACTGACTTTTTTTTTGAGCTTCTGGTACTCCCAGGTGTGTGAGAATGGGGCCTGCTGCAGTGGCAACTATGTGTCTGCTCCAAGAATAGGCATGTTGCATTTGGCAGATCTGGTTAAGGCCTGTGCGATATGGCAACTTCAAGCTGGTGTTCCACAAAACCAAGTTGCAGCATTGTTTGAAGTGAGCCCTTATACCATTTTCAAACTGAAGGCCAAGTTCCATGTAATGGGGGATGTCAGAGACAGGCATGTCCACCATGAAATTGACTTTTTTTTATTAGAAATTGTAAATTGTTTTGGCAATGAAACAAATGATTTCCATGCCAAGAAAAAAGCTATTTTAATTGAAAGTGAATTGGATTGACAGGCCGTGAAGGTGGCATCCTAAAAAGACAACATCCCGAGAGGACCATTTCCTCACTCTGTCAGTCACTTAGGAACTGCAGGCTGTCTTCTACAGATTTGCAGTCAAGGTTTGCAGGATGATATAACTGATGTCTCACTGTCCAGACAATCAGGAACAGACTGCACGCAGCCAGTCTCTGGTCTCATAGGGCTGCCAGGAGGCCTTCCACGACTGCCCTTCACTGTCAGGCCCATTTGCGCTGGGGTTGGCAACACGTGCACTGGAACCTGAACATGTGGAGGAAACTTATGTTCAGCAATGAGTCCAGATTCTGCCTACGGCGGTTAGATCATAGAGTCAAAGTGTGGAGAAGACATTGAAAATACTATTGCTGCAACATCTTTTGGTGGAGGCAGTGTGATGTTCAGGTCGCCTTCCATCTCACTGAAAAAACAAGGCTTGTCAACATTTGAGGAAATGCAGAGAGATATCGAGATGAGATTCTGCAACTAGTGGTAATCCCATCTCAATATCTCCACAGTCTGGGACCGAACCCTATCCTCCAACATGACAATGATAGCCCCCACAGAGCGGGGTTTATCAGAGACTACCTCCAGAACTTGGAAGTGGAGAGAACGGAATGGTCTGCCAGCAGTCCTGACCTCAACACCATTGAACACTTGTGGGATCAGCTTGGGCATGCTGTTTATGCCAGAGTGACCAACACAACCACGTTGGCTGACTTGCAACAAATGCTGGTCGAAGAATGGAATGCCATCCCACGGCAATGTGTGACCAGGCTGGTGACCAGCATGACCCAGGTTGTGTGTGGTTCTTCCACACATTACTGAGGCTCCTGTTTGTTAAATGAATAAATTCTTAATTTGCCAGCATGTCTTGTTTCTATAGACTTCGATAATCCAATCCACCAACAAGAGTCAATGATAGAATAAACTGATTGGCATTGGCAGAGAGGTTTTTTTTTTTTTTTTTTCACGGACTCAACCCACATACTAAGCTCTGTTGTTCATCCCACAAATGTATGCTACAAATGTGGCACCATTTAAAAGGGAAATAAAATACTTTCCAGTAGTAACGGTAAAGAATCATTTCCCTTTTTTTGTATCACATTTGATACATGAGGCATTTTGGCAACTGAAAAATCATTTGTAAAATCCGTTGTCAGGTTGTTTACAAAAGGTTTTTAAAGAAATCATTGATCATGTTGATTAGACAGAGTTCGCACAAAATCATGTATCAAATATGATACAACTGGCTTCAAAGATTGATTGCCAAGAAGCATTGTTACAACAAAAAAAGATTCTACCAAACACAAATTTCCTTATTTTGTGCTAGGTTTACGTTTACCTCCATATTGGCACAAGTCAACAACACATCAATTGCAGATTTAAGTATCATCAATGCTATCTCTACTATATAAAACTAGCTTACAAGCTCTGTTGATTATGAAAAAAAAGACAGAAAATTAAGCAAATATTCATTTCAGATATTCCTGATGCTTTTCCATCTTCTTTGTTCCTAGTCTATCTCATGGTAAGTGACAGAGAGGAAAACAGGAACGGGGCACTTTAACAAAAATAGCAAGCAGTATCGTGCTGCATTGCTCGCGGGTGATCATGACACTGCAGTAGGAATGGATGTAATCAAGCTTGTTTCGTCAGAGATGCTCCCTCGTGATGTGTGCTTCTAGGACATGCTGTAAGCTGTTTGTCCAGGAAGATTACATAATGTTTTGTTATAACCCCTGTTGAAGTACCATTAAAGTAAAAAAAAAAAAAAAAAAAGGTAGATTCAACCAAAACACTCCTGCAGCCAATCAAAAAATTCATGATTTTACCATATTGATTGATTTAATCTGATTTATATCACCTAATTAATTAGTTAAAAACTGAACTGATAAAGCTCTGAAGTCATTAACAAATACAAACAAAGCAGTAATAATAATTGCTGGGCAGGTAAACAGTAGAACATTTAAATTCAGGGAAAATAAAAAAGTAATAACAGAAAAAAAAACAGGTGGGTCTTTTTTCAAAGTCCCACAATGTTCCTGTTTCCAAAAACTATTTGAACCATTAAATTGCAAAGCCATGGTAGAATGGACAGCCTGAGGAAAAAAGTACATTCTTTTGTTGAAGAGACACAAGCAACACCCCAGGCACCCTGCTAGAATTTCAATCTCCGCTTAGCTTCAAGGTGTTGTTCAGGTTGAGTCTTTCTACAAGAAAAGGTGGGACGATGTCCACTTGTGTCAAAAAGTCAGACAATATCTGAGTCTCCAAACTTCTGTATAATTTCTATTTAACGGGTTGCAACTGAGCATAAAATTGAGAAGATTATAATAAAAGACATGTTTTCCACCTTAAAGTAGGTACTGAAATGCAGGCAGAGCCTTAGGAAAATCTGAGACCCCTGCTAGGTATCGATTCATTTATGAATGCCCAGGCCAAGGCAATCACCCAGAGCAGTTTTTGCATGTGGCAGTTATGATATACTTTGAACAAGCCAGTTAAGCTTACAAAATAAGAGTTTTTAAGTACACAGCAATGTGAAAACTGGGTATTCAGTAAGTAATCCCTGATTTATTTATTGCTGACTTAGATTTGAAGTTAACACAAGATGTGTTCCCTGCAGAAAGAAAAACACTCAGTGAAGAAATCCCTAAACCCAGTTAAGACTTAATTTTGGCCCCCAAAAGTCAACCATGCAGACCAATGGGGTAACGCCTCTCCAAGGCTGTCAAATGAGAACTCCACCTTCATCTTTGTGTTTTATAATTAGTCCCACAACACATCCAGAGTTTAACAGTGACCTCAAGCAACCCAGAGTCAGCTCTCACTGCCTACCATCCCAACACAGACATTTTATAAATTACCTTTCCAAATGACAATCACAGCACAAACAGCATTACCACCTTCAACAGACCCAGGCTCCGTACATGCAACCTTCAGGTAGTGACACTGCTGATACCACTCACCCTGACAGGACTCACATTTACCACTACAAAAGGACAACAATTTCTGGCACCAGTATTTTACATGAAAAAGAACTGCAAAGAGAAAAAAGAGAAAGAGAAAAGTGTGAAGAAAGACCTTATAAAAGGCATGAGAAGAAGAGACAGGGTCAGGTGCCCTGTTTGGGGTTATAACTTAACCATGCCTGGATGGGCTGTTGCTCTACCTACCCCTCTTCTCTAATTATCATGATGGACAGAGAAAAGAAAGGAGAATAGAGTACAAGACAAGAGAAGAATGGGGGAGTTTGTAAGTTTTAGTAAGCCTTTATTTTTGCCTCCAGCTGTCACTATTCCTCCCCATCCAAATCCACTGACTGTTCTGAACTGTTTCATCTCCTTAGCTGTTTTTTATGGTTAACCCTAACTTCCCATCAGTGCAATTCAGCTTCTGCTCCTAAATTTGTATATCAAAGCTTTTTCTTTCATATGCTTCCTTCACTGAATCCTCCCAGGGAACTGTCAGTTATATGAAATCAATCATGCGCTGACTTGAAGACAGGCCATTTCTGTGTAGCTTTCGCTGTATGCTTTGGGTCATTGTCTTGCTGGAAAATAACTCGTCTACTAAGCTGTAGATCTCTTGCAGACTGAACTAGAAAAGCACTCAGAAAGCGCAGACCTCTGCAATTAGCCCTATCTCTCAACAGTGAAGAATCCTTAAAAAACATTTCTGGATCCAGATCACTCCCAACATCTAATTCGTCGATTACTCCTTCCCCGGTGGGGAGGAAACACAGTGAGGCAAAGCATTGGCTTCACTACGTGTGGACTGTCATGGTGGAAGCACCCATGGTCTTAGAGGACGACTGGAAGTCATGGCAGAGGGTGAATATTCTTCCATTCCTCCCAGCATTTTGAGTATTCTTGCTACAATTCGCTGTCTTTTTCTCTGTTACGCTCCGACTCGTCTCTTCGACCGGACGTGTGTCTTTCAAACTCTATAAACTCCAAAACTTTGAATAGAAACACACCCAAAATGCTGCTGGGATTTTCCTTTATTTTACTGCATTCATATTATTCACTGCCTTTACAAGCCCTCCAGAGCTGGCCGAGAAGCATCCCTACAGCATGATGCTGCCACCACCGTGGCAGTGCAATGTTTAGTGTTTCTTTTAGCTCTTTTTAGTACATCAGGCAATGCAAAACTGGGTAGTTTCTACGTTCTCCTTCATTTATTTATTGCTATCTTTGATATTTCTGAGTTTTTTTGAGGGTAGATATTGAAGAAACAGGGGTGATACTTTTAGCCTTGCTTTAATAACCAACACAATCATTGATTTTGTCGTAGCCTTACTATATTAGTTTTAACTTTTTGAGTTGTGTTCAGTTATCTTAACAATGATCATATCATTTTTTTTACACTCACAGTGACAAAACTTTGTTTCAAGTAACTTAAATCTGTCTTTTTTTTCCAAAGGATCTTCTACAAACATTGCTTTTATTTACACATTTATAAAGAATTATATAATGATGAGAACTGCTTCAAAGCAATATAGAAATATCATTACTTTTAACTGTAGATTAGCCTGGAGATTGTGTTGCATAAATGGAATCTTAGCATGTAAAATAATAGTAAAAAATTAAATACAATATTTTTGTCATCTAAAATAATACTCACATATTCCATGGCCTCCATCATCCATTACACTCCTTTGTTTACAAGGTGTAAACAAAGGAGTCTAGCCACAGCCTCACTGGACCAGGATTAATCCTCTCCAGACACTGGTGGTGTTCTTCTTGACTGTGTCCGTAATTGTGATTGTTGGACTCAGTGTGTGATGTTGTGGCAGTCCAGCATTATTCATGATACAGTAATATGTGTAGTGACAAAAACTATTTGTTGCCCTCATCTACAGATGGCATTTATAGAAATCAGATGGCCACACACTACCAGATAATTTCCAGACCTAAATCATTTTTAAAACGTGGGAGACCACAGACATAAGGACAGCTTCAGCTGATTTCTCATCTTAATCCTCTGACTGCACACACTAGATGACCTGGCCAGACTGTGAGACTGCACACCTGATGTTTGTAGTAGAAATTTCCAGATGAAGACTGTGCCACAAGATCTCACAGAAACTCGCTTAAACCTGACTTGAGAAAATTAACAAACATGGTGGACGTCTGAAATCCTTGACTGGCTGTCCTGGTGTGTGTCACAGATGCAGCAAGAATCAGAAGCATCAGCAAAGACTATGAGTTTAACCCTGCCTGAGACAAAGGTATTGGCGTTGATGTTTGCAAGCTGTGAAAGTACGCAACATCCAGTTGATGATGCTCCCCAGTCAGCTCACTCTCACTGGTTGTGACATGTCCAAACAATAATCAGGGGGAAGAAATCTGGCCTAAAGTCAAGCCTGAAATTATCCACTGTGTGGCCATCCTAACCCGACTCAAGTACATCAAAACATAACAAAATGAATTTACTTTTACTGGCTTGTTTTTGCTTTGAATATCATTTATAGTTTTGAGGGAATTCAAAACAAAATATTGGGATCTTCTTAAATTGAAAACAGGGTAACTACACCATAGGTATGGCTAGCAATGTGGGTCTAAAACATTCAATCATTTAAATCATAGAAACATAAGAGTGCCAATTCTTAAACAAGGCAATGTCACAAATAACACAACATTATATTATTCATCTAATTCCTGCAAGCTCTGGCAAAACACACAAGCTCTATAACAGAGACAAGGAAATTAAAAGATTTAGATTTTGAAAATATTTTATTCTGAGGTATCTTCTGCTGAGTACATCTGACACTTCAGATTCCCATGATGATCCCAAATGATTAGGATTATAAATGTGTCTTTACATCCTTCAACCTAAAAACACATTTGTAGGGCACTGTAAGTAGCTGCACACAGACAGATAACAAAATGCTCCATGGAACAATAAGAGGAGGTTGACTGTCCAAGAGCCTCTGAGATCTCAATCTTGTGTTCTGAGATGTATGGTAGCAGCTTAAGGTTTTCTATATTTATTGAACCACCTCAGTGCAGGCCAAAACTATAGTGCAAATTATGTTCCATTTAAGTACAAAACTACCACTTCAGTCTCATGTGGTAAGAACATGGGGGTTTAACAAAGAGCTTGGTTGCAAAAAAATCTAAGGCCTCGTTATGAGAATGTAAAATATTTTTGGCATCGGTGAAAGAAGGGGAAAATCAGATAATTGAGAAGCCGTTTTTTAAGCGAAGCTGTGATTCAGAGAAACAAGATTTGATTATATTATCAAATATTCTCTTATATTAACCCCTTTTCACCCGTTGAATAATTCTCTGACTTTCTCAGCACTTGGCCTTCTTGCCGTATTCGTCAACAAGCTCTGGCGTGACGCTCTGGTCCTCCTCCACATCCTCAGTCACCTTCTTTCCAATCAGCTCGTAGATGTCCTCAGCTCGGACACCCATGGGCTCTGCCACCTTCACTGTCAGCATGTCAAGAGTCAGGATAGTTCCTTTGGGGATACTGGCATTGGCCACCACTGACTTACCCAGCTGGAAGAAAAGAAAAATTTAGACATTACAGTGTGACACTTTCATTTAGCATACACTTCTGTCTGTACATCTGAACAAAGTCCAACACAAACAAGCCTTTAGTAGGTGCCACAGACTGCACAGGGTGTACAGAATCATGTTTTTTAAACTGTATTATTGTTGATATAATTATCAGCAAAACAAACTAAAAATCAACATCATCATCATCATCAAGACCACTGTCATCAACATCATAACTTCCTTGCACAAAACTAATTAAGGGTTGTTCATTAAGAGCTGGGGCTAAACCTTCTAAACCAAACCAAATTTGGTTGGGTAAATTATTTTACCTCTCAGGACAACAGAGAGGAGTTGAGAGGGGTCTGGCTGCTGATGCAGATCTCAGACACCCCCTCTTGCAGAACACTACAGTGAGACACTGAAGCTAATACTAGCTATGTAATAAATGTTTCTATATAAGCCAATGTAACTATGCTAGCCTTAGCTTAAGCAACATGAACTTTAGCAAGTGTAGCAAAAGCTAACACAGCTACATCAGCTATGAAGTTAACATAGCTACATTAGCTATGTAGCTAATGTAACTAACATAGCTTTGTTAGCTTCAGCTGTACCGTTCACATTGCTAATGTAAAATCATCAGCTGCATTAGAGTGCTTTTATGGAGGATGTGCTTTTTTCCTGTGGGCAGACCGTTTAGTCAGGTGTGGTAAAAGTTTTGTAGTAAGTTTTTGCAGGGTACATTTTTTACTTTTACAGTAAAGTCTGGTAATTCAAAAGAGGAGAAGAATCTGAGGGCTCTGTTGTGACAGGGGTACCAGGCACCTTTTACTTGTAGACCTGCATCAGGTATTCCCAGTAGGCAGGGATCATTTTTTTGTGTTCTGCAAACAACAGGTAGGGTTTTGAATTTGATGCAGGCTGGAACTGGAAGCCAGTGAAGAAAGAGGAACAGCAGAGTGACGTTCTGTTTTGGGTTGCTTAAAGACCAGGTGTACCACTGTGTTCTGGATTATTGGCAGAGGTTTAAGTGTGCATAAAGGGAGTCCTGTTTAGGTTGCTGTAGGTGACGAGCTCTGTCAGGTAGGATCTGATCCTCTTGTTGTTGTAAAGGGAAAATTGGCATGACTGAGCGATCAAGCCCACATGAACATTACGACATTTAGATTCCAGACAGAGTTAGTGGGCATGAGTTTGTTTGATCCACATTCTTTTGTGGTTGTATGGAGGGACTAGATCAGATGATTCTAATTCAAACAACTTTATTTATCCCAAAAGGGAATTTTGAGGTTGTCATAGGCTGTGATATAAAGTCTTGAACAGGTCTGTTCATTGAGAAATATTACAATGACATGATGAGACTCAAGCCAAGACACCTGTGTCATCTGCTGAGAATGACAGGAAGAGCAGGGTATCATCTGCAGTGATACGAGAAACTGTGGGAGTGGATAATTACAGGATAGCATAGTCAGAAAGCAGATGAAGAAAACTGTTAAAACAAGGACAACATCAGCTCATGCATATGCATAAATTCAGAGACCTGATTAAAGATTGTACACTTAAGGATTTTTGACAGGAAAGGCAGAAGTGAAACAAGCATGGTATTTTCAACCTCGCTGACATGAGGGTGGGTTTTTGAGCAGTAGGATGACAGGGCATGCTGAACACAGAGGGAAAAAACAATTATTGACAAAGAGAAATTGATGTTATGTGTTACTGCATGGTTGATTGTAGGCAAAATGGTCTGTAGGAGGTTTTAAGGTATCAGATCCTGTGGACAGCTAGTGGGTCCTGAGTGGAAAGAATGAGCTGGCTGGCGGCAGCAAGCTGAGTTGGTCAGACTCAGAGAATTGGTAGAGACCTTCTCAGTAAGGTATGAGGTGAACATGTCTGGAGTCAGCATGGTCAAGGGTTTAGGACTCAGTGGAAAGGAGAGTGAGTAAAATGCCCAAAACAGTTTACATCTATCTTTTGATGGACTCAGCTACTCCTTGCTGCCCTGAGACCTGCCCTCTTCTATTTGTTGACCACAGAGTGCCAGAGGCTATGAGGGTTTTTAAGAGGAAGTTTTGACACCAGAGGGCATAGCTTGTCTAGACAGGAGACTAGAGGCAGAGTGTATCTATAGCCTCATTAACAGAGTATTCTTGCAATTGTTGAGAATAATAGCCCATATGCCACTTTAAGGATTTCTAAAAGTGAAACAGTATCTCCTTCTAATACAAAAACAATAGTATTCAACCAGCATTTCTGTTTATTTTATTACAAAGAGAGGGTACCACACCTTATCATGGCACGGCTTTTCACAGGGTAACATCTGTTTGAGGCTGCTTCCCATGGCCCGCTCAACCAGCCGGACACTACGAACCAGCTCTTTAAGCTCAGCAGGTTCCAGAGAGGCTTCATGATCGCTTCCTTTCCACGTCTTGTCCAAGGTTACGTGACGTTCAAGGACCTTTGCCCCCAGGGCTACTGCCGCAATTGAAATATAGACCCCGGACTCATGGCCGGAATATCCTATAGGAATATCTGGAAACTCCTTCTGGTATTCCTGCAAGAGACAAGTGACTAGGGTAAGTGTCACTGTTGCTGAAATATTTTGACATCTTGGGAAACTACAGGATTTATGACCAGGGGATGCACCTGTACCGATTCCAGACCAAGTATGAGAACTTACATTTGGGTACTCACTCACTAAAACTAAATAAATAACTAAGACTAAAATGTAGAAATTGTTTTAGTTAACTGAAACTAGATAAAAACTAAGCTTTACAAAAAAGAAAACTAATTCAAATGTTACTGTGTGCTGACAAAACTAACTAAAATAAAATAATTAGGGACAAAATCTCCACAGTTTTTGTCTTTGACAGCAGCAGACTGACTGACATGTTCATCTAAGTCAGAAGAATTTAAAATGGTCTGCTTTGATTGAAGAAGACTTCACACAATGGTCATTTTAAGTCTTGAGTTGTGTTCAAACACAGCCTTAAATAAATAAAATGAAAAGTGAAGTGTAGCCTAGTTGAACGTGTTTAAAAGTGTGTGGTGTTTACTTTTTAGGCCCCTTTGTGTCTCACCCCTGAAAAGTATCTGAAAAAACAACACTAAAACTTAGAAAAACCAAACAAAATGAAGCTTTAAAAAAATATATAAAATAAACTAAACCAACAGCAGTAAATTCTAATAAAAACCGTACTGAAATTGAAAACACAGAGTGAAAAAAAAAGAAAACTAATAAAAAATCCAAAACATATATAAAACTGTTGTCTGTAATCTGTTATTGGAAAAAAATGCTCCATTTTGCTTTCCGTTTTGTCATCACACACAGAAACTGTAGTGGTTTATGCACAGTTTCTGTTTCTCTCATACCTCCTACTGCTGTGCTGTGTACACAGTCTTTAAGAGGAGAGATCATCATAGTGAAGTGAGAAGTTCAAAAGCTTATGTTGCATTATTCTACACAGAGTTACACACAATCTTTGCTTAGCTCTGCATGGCTGTGCTCAGTTTATTTTAAAAGTGTAACCACTTTACAGAGCTACAAGGGTCATCACATCTGTTATTCTATTATTAGGTTGCATTGAAACACATTATGGACAGTAAACAAAGATATAGATTGACATTGAGTCCACATATTCAATGGCAGATGTACAGTAGGCTGTGTGCTGTTTTGTAACTGTCATGTGGAACAACTAGTTCAAGGGCTTTACTAACTATTATGGTAACGTTAAAGTTTATTAATGCATTACTTTCTTCAGTAGGTAGTGCAGTGGCTAGTAAGTATTAAATGAAATGCTGCCAAACATTAAGCACAGTGAAGGGTAGGAGAGACTGGGCAACACTGGGTATTTGTTTATTAACTGATTATTCATTGGGTTTAATCAATTGGGATATTCTACATTTTAGGCGTATTTTTAAGATGAATGCTTTAACAATAAATAGCTGTAGGAAACATTCAATTTAGTCAAATACTTTTAGGATCAAGTCCTAAAGGGCAAACAAGTAAAGTTATTTAAACAATGAATTACCATGGTTGAACTAATCTATCTCCAAAAGCATGTGTATAGCTGCTGGAAATTAAACATTTTGCATCCATCTGTCGGTAAACTTTGAATGTTGTTTAGAAAAATGGTTCATCCCAAAATGGCTAGCTGAAAAAGGTTTGTTTCAAACATTGTAAGACATTATTTAAATCCTAAAAACATAATATTTACAAGTAATATCATGATTTTATCTCACCGTTATCACTCTGAGGTTGACATCTTCAGCTTCAAGAGGGTAGGCACTGGTACATTGCAGGATGGCAAAGTTCGGATTGTATTTCTTCACTGTTTTGTAGACCTGTCTCATCGTCTCCATTGACTGCATCCCACTGGACACTATCATGGGCCGTCCTGAAACAAACAAGAGGCCAAAATCAACATCATGACTAACTGAGCTC